>NW_027139678.1:0-116781 GCF_035084215.1 Heptranchias perlo | reverse complement strand
AGAAAAATTGGATCGGGGCCGTTTTTGGGCGTAGGTCGTGTGATGTGCTGTTACCCCGAGCCCAATGACCCCTGTGCAGGACACAAGATTCAGCCCACCCGAGGACTCTCCTGCAATCAGCGTTCATTCCAGGCCTTGTGGGTGGAATCAATGCAATTCGTACTTTCCATCACCAGAGGGAGCTCAATCTCTTAAAGGGAGGATGTTTCTTAGAAATCTCTTAAAGGTAGCTGGTACCTGTTATTTGCTGAAAATAACAGTCTACTGTTTGCACGGAGTCTGAACGGAGACCAGACATCGCACAGGTAAAACACAGATGCAGATCCCATCCTTATGTTTGCACACTGATGAGTTATGTTAAAACATTGAATAAAGGTTGCGCACCACTAAATCGCACATCCTCCAATCTGCACACCAGACCTCACCAATCTGCCGATCTGAGTTGGTACCAGGCCTGTGAGAGTGCGTGCACCAAGGTTCTCTGCTGATGCACTACAGACCTTGGGTGCAAGAGGTGGACAGAAGGAGGGACATCCTATAACCGCGGGGGGCAAGAGGCCCTCCAGACATATACTCAAAAAACAGTGGGAGGCAGCGGGGGACGAAGTCAATGCCAGGCGCACAGCATCATGAACATGGATGCAGTGCAGGAAGAAGTTCAATGCTTTGACATGAGTGGTCAAGGTGAGTGAGGTCAACTGTCAAGTGGTGTCTCCGACCAACTGCTCCACACACGACACCCCCATCACCCACACACCAATAAACTCTTCCCATCAATACTCAACTCTTCCAATCAGATGCTTCCTCTCACCCTTACACATTACCACTGTTTCAAGCCGCCCACCCACAACTCACAGGCCACACACACTGGCAGCTATTCAACCATGACAGGCACATTACCCAGACACACGTCCCGCTTTCTTGCAGGAGAAGGTGGCGCATATCAAGAGGCAGCAAGTGGCCGTGGCATTTAGCCCCTCGAGCCTGTTCCACCATTCAATGAGATCATGGTGGACCTGTGACCTAACTCCATGTACCCGTCTTAGCCCCATATCCCCTAATACCCTTGGTTCACAGAAATCGATCAATCTCAGATTTAACATTCACAATTGAGCGAGCATCAACTGCTGTCTGTAGAAGAGTGTTCCAAACATCTCGCACCCTTTGCGTGTAGAAGCATTTCCTAACTTCACTCCTGCACGTCCTGGCTCTAAATGTTGGGCTATGTCCCCACGTCCGAGTATTGAAGTCTAGGAGACCTCCAAAAACAGTTACAAATGTCTCGGCAGCCAGAGGCAATAATCCAGCCACTAACCTGTAAATCCTGCATGGTCCCTTTAAATAGCACCGGTGGGGGGTCCTCCAGGCACCGAAGACACGTTCAGATGGTCGGGGTGAAGACTGTGCGTTGAGTTCAGCGTTAGGTCCCAAAATGGTGTCTATCACTTTAAATCAGCGTTTCACACTGATTGAAGCCATTTTCTCCCCACTTTACATGATTCCAGCGTTCGTTATCTGCGCCTGCGCAAACTCCGATACCAAGATGGCGTCTGGCACACGTCACGCAGGAAACGTGCGTGCGCATCCATGACACCATCTTGGATGTTCAGCGCCCTCTGTCTCCTGCCTCCGAACCAATTCCCTCCCATGTCAAGAGGTTGCCTCCAATTCCATGTTTGTGAACAGTCTCTCATGTGGAACCTTGTCGAATGTCTTCTGAAATCCCAGGTTCACATTTCACCACTGAGTTCAGGCCCCCACGGACTCTGTCCCCCCCCCCCCCCCATTCCCACACGGACTCTGTCCCCCCCCCCCCCATTCCCACACGGACTCTGTCCCCCCCCATTCCCACACGGTCTCTGCCCCCCCCCATTCCCACACGGACTCTGTCCCCCCCCCCCCATTCCCACACGGACTCTGTCCTCCCCCCCATTCCCACACGGACTCTGTCCCCCCCCCCCCATTCCCACACGGACTCTGTCCCCCCCCCCCCCCATTCCCACACGGACTCTGTCCCCCCCCCCCATTTCCACACGGACTCTGTCCCCCCCCCACACGGACTCTGTCCCCCCCCCATTCCCACACGGACTCTGTCCCCCCCCCCCATTCCCACACGGACTCTGTCCCCCCCCCCATTCCCACACGGACTCTGTCCCCCCCCCCATTCCCACACGGACTCTTTTCCCCCCCCATTCCCACACGGACTCTGTCCCCCCCCCCATTCCCACACGGACTCTGTCCCCCCCCCATTCCCACACGGACTCTGTCCCCCCCCCCCATTCCCACACGGACTCTGTCCCCCCCCCCCCCATTCCCACACGGACTCTGTCCCCCCCCCCCATTCCCACACGGACTCTGTCCCCCCCCCCCATTCCCACACTGACTCTGTCCCCCCCCCATTCCCACACGGACTCTGTCCACCCCCCCATTCCCACACGGAATCTGTCCCCCCCCCCATTCCCACACGGACTCTGTCCCCCCCCCCCATTCCCACACGGACTCTGTCCCCCCCCCCATTCCCTCACGGACTCTGTCCCCCCCCCCCCCATTCCCACACGGACTCTGTCCCCCCCCCATTCCCACACGGACTCTGTCCCCCCCCCATTCCCACACGGACTCTGTCCCCCCCCCCCATTCCCACACGGACTCTGTCCCCCCCCCCCATTCCCACACGGACTCTGTCCCCCCCCCCATTCCCACACGGACTCTGTCCCCCCCCCATTCCCACACGGACTCTGTCCCCCCCCCCCATTCCCACACGGACTCTGTCCCCCCCCCATTCCCACACGGACTCTGTCCCCCCCCCCATTCCCACACGGACTCTGTCCCCCCCCCATTCCCACACGGACTCTGTCCCCCCCCCCCCCATTCCCACACGGACTCTGTCCCCCCCCCCCATTCCCACACGGACTCTGTCCCCCCCCCATTCCCACACGGACTCTGTCCCCCCCCCATTCCCACACGGACTCTGTCCCCCCCCCATTCCCACACGGACTCTGTCCCCCCCCCATTCCCACACGGACTCTGTCCCCCCCCCCCATTCCCACACGGACTCTGTCCCCCCCCATTCCCACACGGACTCTGTCCCCCCCCCCATTCCCACACGGACTCTGTCCCCCCCCCATTCCCACACGGACTCTGTCCCCCCCCATTCCCACACGGACTCTGTCCCCCCCCCCCCCATTCCCACACGGACTCTGTCCCCCCCCCCATTCCCACACGGACTCTGTCCCCCCCCATTCCCACACGGACTCTGTCCCCCCCCCATTCCCACACGGACTCTGTCCCCCCCCCATTCCCACACGGACTCTGTCCCCCCCCATTCCCACACGGACTCTGTCCCCCCCCCCCCCCATTCCCACACGGACTCTGTCCCCCCCCCCCCCCATTCCCACACGGACTCTGTCCCCCCCCCCATTCCCACACGGACTCTGTCCCCCCCCCATTCCCACACGGATTCTGTCCCCCCCCCATTCCCACACGGACTCTGTCCCCCCCCCCCCCCTTCCCACACGGACTCTGTCCCCCCCCCCCCCCCCCATTCCCACACGGACTCTGTCCCCCCCCCCCCCCATTCCCACACGGACTCTGTCCCCCCCCCCCCATTCCCACACGGACTCTGTCCCCCCCCCCCCATTCCCACACGGACTCTGTCCCCCCCCCCCATTCCCACACGGACTCTGTCCCCCCCCCCCCCCCCCATTCCCACACGGACTCTGTCCCCCCCCCCCCCCCATTCCCACACGGACTCTGTCCCCCCCCCCCCATTCCCACACGGACTCTGTCCCCCCCCCCCCCCATTCCCACTCCCCATTCCCACACGGACTCTGTCCCCCCCCCATTCCCACACGGACTCTGTCCCCCCACCCCCCCATTTCCCACACGGACTCTGTCCCCCCCCCCCATTCCCACACGGACTCTGTCCCCCCCCCCCCCCCCCCCCCCCCATTCCCACACGGACTCTGTCCCCCCCCCCCATTCCCACACGGACTCTGTCCCCCCCCCCATTCCCACACGGACTCTGTCCCCCCATTCCCACACGGACTCTGTCCCCCCCCCCCCCCCATTCCCACACGGACTCTGTCCCCCACCCCCCCATTCCCACACGGACTCTGTCCCCCCCCCATTCCCACACGGACTCTGTCCCCCCCCCACCCATTCCACACGGACTCTGTCCCCCCCCCCCATTCCCACACGGACTCTGACCCCCCCCCCATTCCCACACGGACTCTGCCCCCCCCCCCCACACGGACTCGGGCCCGGCGCCTGCGCACTGTGCGTGTGTTGAGCGCGAGGGGCGGATTGAGCGGGAAATGAGAGTCGGAGAATCTGAAGGAGGGAAAATGGCGGAGTCACGAGTGAATTCCCCGGGACCCGGGGTTTCTGCATCAGCCGATTAATCGCAGTCTGAGAGCTGCTGGATGTCCAGGTCAGACATTGAAATCCTCGCCGCCCGGCTCCCAGTGACTCAACACCTGATCGCAGCCTTTGGGAAGGAAGGTTTGGGGAGCAGTGAGCACTCGGTCTGGGCCCTCTCTCTCTCTCAATCAAATAGACCCAAATACAATTTAACTCAAAGAGGAACAAGAGCAGCCTGCGATCTCACTGAGTAACGGCTCCATTGGAGAGACACTGAGGAACTGACTCTTCACCGCCTCAGGACGGCCCAAAGCGCTTTACACACAATGAGGTGGGTTTGAAGTGTAGTCACTGTTGGAATGGAGGGAATGAGGCAGCTCATTGATGCACAGCAAGATCCCACAAACAGCAATGATCCCACGGACACTATTGGGAGAAGAGCAGGGGAGTTCTCCCCGGTGTCCTGGACAATATTTATCCCTCAACCAACATCATAAAACAGATGATCCGGTCATTATCACATCGCTGTTTATGGGACATCTTCAACCACTGGTTGGAGACAGGATTCCCCCCAAGGTCAAATATCCAGCTGACATTCACCATCACATGAACACTGGCCCCTTGGGGGTGAGGTACTGGGGGGGGGGTGAGGGGGTGACCAGAGCTGTGGAACCTCAGACCAACAAGGAGCAGCTGGGAGGGAGAGGGAAGGGGATTAAAACAAATAGAAACAGCAAAAAGAAAATGTTTTAACGCAGAGTGAATGATGATAACTGGAGTGAGATTAATCCCCGGGATATCGAAGGACTGGGGCTGGAATCACACCGTCTGAATTCATCCCAATCCCGCAACTCCCAGCTCTGCTAATTTAACAGGATTTACAGCGTTAAAATCTGTAAACAGGGTGAGGATAAATGAGCAGAGCTCGAGGTAATTCGATCCTGGACGGCCCGATCTATCAAAATAAAAACTGGGAGAATTGAGAAACGCAGCGGGAAACATGAGCTGAGGCCGAGACTCGGGGGCAGAGCGGAATCTGAAATCTGACGGCATTTTTTGTCCTTCACCAGGGAAACAAACACAATCATTTAACTCTGAGCGAGAATCAGATCTGAAACCCCCCCAGCTCTGGGCCCAGTCATTAAAGAAAGAAAGAACTTGCATTTATATAGCGCCTTTCACAACCTCAGGACATCCCAAAGTGCTTCACAACCAATGAAGAATGTTTGAAGTGTACTCACTGTTCCAATTTAGAAAAAGCCACAGCCAATTAGCGCACAGCAAGATCCCACAAACAGCAATGAGATAAATGACCAGATAGTCTGCTTCTGTGATGTTGTTCGAGGGATAAATATTGGTTCTGGACGCCTGGGAGAAATCCCCTGCTCTTTTTCGAAATAGTGCCCTGGGATCTTTCACGTCCACCTGAGAGGGTGGACGGAGCCTCGTTTTAACATTTCATCCAAAAGACGGCACCTCCGACAGTGTAGCACTCCCTCAGTGCTGATCCTCCGACAGTGCTGCACTCCCTCAGTACTGCCCCTCCGACAGTGCAGCACTCCCTAAGAACTATCCATCCGACAGTGCTGCACTCCCTCAGTACTGCCCCTCCGACAGTGCTGCATTCCCTCAACAGTGCAGCACTGGAATCGTCAGCCTGGATTATGGTTTCAAATATCTGGAATGGGACATGAACCCATGACCTTCTAACTCAGAGACGAGAGTGAAACCCACTGAGCCACGGCTGACACCTTCGGTAGGGTTGATTTTCACTGCACTCCCCTGGTGGCAACGACCTCAATAGTGTCAGTTATTGGTAGTGGGAGCTTGCTGTATGCAAATCCCTACCAAACGCAGATTGAGTAATCGCTTTACTGAACGCCTCCATTCAGTCCGCAAGCGTGACTCTGAATTTCCGGTCACTTACCACTTTAATTCTCCATCCCACTCCCGCTCTGACCTCTCTGTCCTCGGCCACCTACACTGTTCCAATGAAGTTCAACGGAACCTCAAGGAGCAGCACCTCATCTTTCGATGAGGCACTTTACAACCTTCCGGGCTCAACACTGATTTCAATAACTTCAGATCAGAAACCTCTGCTCCCATTTGCTTTTGGACATTCTGTACAGTGACACCACTGTCTCAGCCAATGAGCTGGAAGCAAGGCGGGACTCGCAGCAAACAGAGTGTTTACTCAGCAAACAGAGTCTATTTAAAAAGAGTCTCTACGAACGACAGCAACCTCTCCCGATAAAAGCAGGATTATTTCTCCAGTAATGAGTGGAGGATCATTACATAATACAAACTCTGTGCATAAAATCAATCCCAGTCTCTTCCAGCAGTGCGGTCTCCAGGCGAGATTGATGGGGGAGTTACCCAATCGTCTCCACTCGGGCCGGGAATAGTGGGGTCACGATACACAGCCCATTCTGTAACCATTTACACCTCCTCTGGACCCATCTTTTGTTTCTTTGCTTGTCCCATTACCGCCCGCCTTGCCTTGTACCATCATCTCTTTTGTCATTTAATCACTCCTGCCCTCCACCCTATCACAGACTTTTGCCTTTTGTTCTTTCCCTGTCCCCTCTGCCTTGACTCTGTACTTGCTTAAAAAGTTAAATCTCTAACTTCTTCCAGTTCTCTCTCCGCTGATGCTGCCTGTCCAGCTGAGTCTTTCCAGCATTTTCTGCTTTTATTTCAGATTTCCAGCATCCGCAGTATTTTGCTTTTGTTTTATAAAATGGGTTTTCTGTTCATTGTTTCGAGTGAAATGTCCTGAGATGTGCACAGTTCTGGTCTCTGTATTATAAAATGGATAGAGGCACTGGAGAAGGTGCAAAAAAGATTCACAAGGATGTGCTAGAATTGAGAGGATATACTTAGCAGGAAAAAGAAACAGGCTGGGGCTCTTTTCTGTGGAAATGAGAAGGCTGATGGGTGACCTGATAGAGGCCTTTAAGATAATGAAAGGGTTTGATAGGGTAGACGTGGAGAAAATGTTTCCACTTGTTGGGGAGTCCAAAACTAGAGGTCACCAATATAGGATAGTCACTGTTAGTGGATTTCTCCCATTACTGTCACAACTATGGGTTGTTAATCCATCAACAATAACTTCCGCTTGATTCTAGCCCGAGTGGTTATAACATAGCAAGTTTAATAGATTGACTTACAACAGAGTTGCACTACAGCTGTCTTCAACATTACATTCAACAGTATTATAGTTATAATGCAACTGTCTACAGATTACATTAAATGACAAGTAATCAATATAACTGATGGACTTCCAACCGTCCCCTCTTGACAGCTCTCACTTTTGGGAGGGAGCATGCCCGATCTTTGTACGATTGAGCTGCGTTGTTCTGTACGTAAGCACCACTGGCCTCGTAAGTCCTCCCACCGTGCTGATGCCACGTTAGCAATTCAAGATAATCTGTTTTACGTAACGTAATGACCTCAACCTCCATCTCTGTTTACAACCTGTTATGTTCCTCTGAGGAATGCGTCCTTCTTATCGGAGTGCAGCCCCCCTTACTTGGCCTTGCACGGCCCACCAATGTCAGTTTCATAGCAACTACATCTCTTGTTTTGGTGTAAACCACCTTCTGATGTTAATGTTGTCTATTCTGTGGTCTCCCTGATGTTCTGCTGTGTGAGCTGTCCTTGTTCTCACAGAGATGCTCAACTTTTCCCCTCCAATTTTCTATGTTTGTTTTAAACCATATTCTTACAGTCACTAATAAATCCAATAGGGAATTCAGGAGAAACTCCTTCACCCAGAGAGTGGTTAGAATGTGGAATTCGCCACCACAAGGAGTGGTTGAGGCAAATAGCATTGATCCATTTATGGGGAAGCTCGATAAACACATGAGGGAGAAAGGAATAGAAGGATATGCTGATAGGGTGAGATGAAGTCGGGAGAGAGGAGGCTCATGTGGAGCATGAATGCCGACATAGACCAGTTGGGCCGAATGGCCTGTTTCTGTGCTGTAGCCTCCATGTAACTCGATGTAAATCAATATATCCGGGCTAGTGAGGGTCATATTGAGCTGGGGATCATCGATGAGAGAAGACAAAATTATCCGGAGTAACAAGGGGAAAGAAACCCAGAAATGTAACAAGTCTTGTTTGGAATAGAGGAACAGGAGGAGGCCATTCAGCCCCTCGAGCCTGTTCCCCCATTCATGGGAACATAGGAACAGGAGGAGGCCATTCAGCCCCTCGAGTCTGTTCCCCCATTCATGGGAACATAGGAACAGGAGGAGGCCATTCAGCCCCTCGATTCTGTTCTGCCATTCAGTTAGATCATGGCTGATCTGTATCTCAACTCCATTTACCCGCCTTTGTTCCACATCCCTCGATATCCTCACCCAACAAACATCGATAAGTCTCAGTTTTGAACATTTCAATTGACCCCCAGCATCCACAACCTTTTTTGGGGGAGAGAGTTCCAGATTCCCACTCCCCTTTGTGTGAAGAAATGTTTCCTGACATCACCCCTGAACGGCCGAGCTCTAATTTTAAGATTATTCCCCCTTGTTCTGGACTCTCCCACCAGAGGAAATAGTTCCTCTCTATCTACCCTATCAAATCCCTTTATCATTTTAAACATTAAGGGAATACAAGCCAAGATTATGCGACCGGTCCTCAGAATTTAACCCTTTAACCCCATTGGTTGATGCTCAAATCCTGCCCTCAGTTATTTGACAGGTTCCAGTTCAGTGCTTCTGATTGGCTGATCTTTCCCGTTCGGTCTGTCTCTGATCCGATTCCCCACGGTCTCATTTTACTCAAACCTTTTTGTGGTGAATTTATACCTCACGGAATTATCCAGTCGACTGAACTTATCTTAAACGTGATCCTCTAACCTTTAACTAATTGCTCAGTGAGGATTCCAAGGGACCCGCTCTCACTGGATTGGTTGAGGAATATTTAATTAACTCTTTGAAGATTTTCTGACTGATAATGAGCAGATAATCTGTTTCTTTGTGATGTTGATCGAGAAATAAATATCGGACAGGACACCGGGGAGATCTCCCCTGCTCTTCTTCAAATAGTGGCTACGGGATCTTTTACATCCACCTGAGAGGGCAGACGGGGCCTCGGTTTAATGTGTCATCCGACAGAAGACACCTCCGACAGTGCAGCACTCCCTCAGTACTGACCCTCCGACAGTGCAGCACTCCCTCAGCACTGACCCTCCGACAGTGCAGCACTCCCTCAGCACTGACCCTTCGACAGTGCAGCACTCCCTCAGCACTGACCCTCCGACAGTGCAGCACTCCCTCAGCACTGACCCTGCGACAGTGCAGCACTCCCTCAGCACTGACCCTCCGACAGTGCAGCAGTCCCTCAGTACTGTCCCTCCGACAGTGCAGCGCTCCCTCAGTACTGACCCTCCGACAGTGCAGCACTCCCTCAGTACAGTATGGTCGTATAGGGGTTATGTCACTGGACCAGTAATCCAGAGGCCTGGGCGAATAATCTCTGAGTTATCAGTTCAAATCCCACCACGGTAGCTGGGGAATTTAAATTCAATTAATTAAATAAAAAATCTGGAATTAAAATGCTAATATCAGAAATGGTGACCATGAAACTACCAGATTGTTGTAAAAACCCATCTGGTTCACTAATGCCCTTTAGGGAAGGAAACCTGCCGGTCTGGCCTATATGTAACTCCAGACCCATAGCAATGTGGTTGATTCTGAAATGGCCTAACAAACCACTCAGTTATAAAATCTCGCTTAAAGAAAGTCATAATAAGAATAAAACCGGACACGACAAAGGCAAACCAAGCCCAGTCGACCCTGCAAGGTCCTCCTTACTAACATCTGGGGACTTGTGCCAAAATTGGGAGAGCTGTCCCACAGACTAGTCAAGCAACAGCCTGACATAGTCATACTCACAGAATCATACCTTTCACCACTGGCGCACTGTGGCTGCAGTGTGTACCATCCACAGGATGCACTGCAGCAACTCGACAAGGCTACTTCTGCAGCACCTCCCAAACCCGTGACCTCTACCACCTAGAAGGACAAGAGCAGCAGGTACATGGGAACAACACCACCTGCACGTTCCCCTCCAAGTCACACACTATCCCGACTTGGAAATATATCGTCGCTGGGTCAAAAACCTGGAACTCCATTCCTAACAGCACTATGGGAGAACCGTCACCACACGGACTGCAGCGGTTCAAGAAGGCGGCTCACCACCACCTTCTCAAGGGCAATTAGGGATGGGCAATAAATGCCGGCCTCGCCAGCGACGCCCACATCCCATGAATGAATTAAAAAAAATCACACTGCAACTTGTGCCTTGTAGATGGTGGAAAGGCTTTGGGGAGTCAGGAGGTGAGTCACTCGCCACAGAATACCCAGTCTCTGACCTGCTCTTGTAGCCACAGTATTTATATGGCTGGTCCAGAAAAGTTTCTGGTCAATGGTGACCCCCAGGATGTTGATGGTGGGGGATTCGGCAATGGTAATGGCGTTGAATGTCAAGGGGTGGTGGTTTGACTCTCTCTTTTTGGAGATTGTTCTTGTCTGGCGCGAATGTTACTTGCCACTTATCAGCCCAAGCCTGGATGTTGTCCAGGTCTTGTTGCATGCAGGCTCAGACTGCTTCATCATCTGAGGGGTTGCGAATGGAACTGAACACTGTGCAATCATCAGCGAACATCCCCATTTCTGACCTTATGATGGAGGGAAGGTCATTGATGAAGGAGCTGAAGATGGTTGGGCTTAGAACACTGCCCTGAGGAACTCCTGGGGCTGAGATGATTGGCCTCCAACAACCACTACCATCTTCCTTTGTGCTAGGTATGACTCCAGCCACTGGAGAGTTTTCCCCCTGATTCCCATTGGCTTCAATTTTACTGGGGCTCCTTGGTGCCACACTCGGTCAAATGCTGCCTTGATGTCAAGGGCAGTCACTCTCACCTCATCTCTGGAATTCAGCTCATTTGTCCACGTTTGGACCAAGGCTGTAATGAGGTCTGGAGCTGAGTGGTCCTGGCGGAACCCAAATTGAGCATCGCTGAGCAGGTTATTGGTGAGTAAGTGCTGCTTGATAGCACTGTCGACGACACCTTCCATCACTTTGCTGATGATTGAGAGTAGACTGATGGAGTGGTAATTGGCTGGATTGGATTTGTCCTGCTTTTTGTGGACAGGACATAGCTGGGCAATTTTCCACATTGTCAGGTAGATGCCAGTGTTGTAGCTGTACTGGAACAGTTTGGCTAGAGGCACGGCTTGTTCTGGAGCACAAATTCCATCAATCCTCTCTCAACGACCCATCACTCCTCTCTCAATGACCCATCAATCGTCTCTCAACGACCCATCAATCTTCTTCCAACGACCCATCAATCTTCTCCCAACGACCCATCAATCTTCTCTCAACGACCCATCAATCTTCTCTCAACGACCCATCAATCTTCTCTCAACGACCCATCAATCCTCCCTCAACGACCCATCAATCTTCTCTCAATGACCCATCAATCTTCTCTCAATGACCTATCAATCTTCTCCCAACGACCCATCAATCTTCTCCCAATGACCCATCAATCTTCTCTCAACGACCCATCAATCTTCTCTCAATGACCCATCAATCCTCCCTCAATGTCCCAAGTCAGAGTTGCCGTCTTTCGGATGAGACATTAAACTGAGGTCCCATCTGCCCTCTCAGGCTGCTGTAAAAGATCACAAGGCATTGTTTGAGAATTCTCCCAGGTGTCCTGGTCAATATTTATCCCTCAACCAATATCACTAAGAAATAGATTATCTTGTCATTTATCACATTTCTGTTTGTGGGATTTTGCTGTGCGCAAATTGGCTGCTGCGTTTCCTATATTATAACAGTGACGACACTTCAAAAGTAGTTCATTGGCTGTAAATCACTTTGGGACGTCCTGAGGTTGTGAAAGGCGCTATATAAATGCAAGTCTTTCTTTCTCAGCTGTGATTTCAGGGTCTGAGTCCTGAGCAGTGCCCGAAATTGGTGATTGTAGAGACACAATTGGAAGGTTTAATGAAAGGTTTGAGAGAAATCCTCAGACAGAGCAGTGCTGATCTGAAGGTCAAACATACCCTGCATTCTACACACCAGTTTATTCATTATTTATATCTGGGCCTGATGTCGCCTGTTTAAATTTTAATAAAGTGAAATTGTTTCCACTTGAATCTCCAATCATTTCACTTTTCTGATCCTGGGACTGATTGTTTAGCAATTTGCAGAGTGGGGACATTTTCTCCAAACCCAGTACTCAGGACTGAGCGAACATTCCCAAATGCCTCTCCTGCTGCTCCCGAGATTCCCACTCTGGGAATTTCCTTCCTGTTCCGACCGCATTTTGCTGGTTTCATCCTGTAGCTTTGATTTGATTGGATCTGATCGCAGTGTTGCTCAGACTGAACACCCTCGACCTTGTGTGTGTTCCAGGGTCTCGGCTGTTTCTGGACATTCCCAGTTCCTGTGCTTAGGATTCTAAAGGGACTGAATAATGTCGACCATGACCAGCTGTTTCACCTTGTCCAGAACAGTAGAACCCGAGGACACGGCCTGCGCTCGAAGGGGGTCAATTCAAAACTCATCTGTGGGAACAATATTTCAGTGAGCGAGTGGTCAATCTATGGAACAGGTTCCCCAGGGAGACGGTGGGAACAGTTAGTATTGATTCACTCAAATACAAATTACATCGATTTCATTCAGAAATAATATTTTGTGATCCAGTATCTGAGTAATTTGAGACATGACGTGTGCTGAGTGTAACAGGCTCGGGAGGAACAGGGGACTTTGGACCTATGGTTCCCAAAGCTCTCCCCCACTGGGGGTTTTCCTCACCTCATGTCTGGGTCTGTTGGAGACTCATTGATAGAGATTGATTGCTGTGATTGGTCAATAAAAGGAAAAGAAAGAAAGACTTGTATTTCTATAGCGCCTTTCACAACCTCAGGACGTCTCAAAGCGCTTTATAGCCAATAAGGTGATTTCTTAAAGTGTAGTCACTGTTGAGATGCAGGAAACGCAGCAGACAGTTTGAGCACAGCAAGATCCCACGAACAGCAATGTGCTAATGACCAGATAATCTGTTTTAGGTGTTGGTTGAGGGATAAATATTCGTCCAAGACTCCTGCTCTTCTTCAAAGCAGTGCTGTGGGATCTTTTACACCCACCTGGAGGACAGGTTGGGCCTTGATCTAATGTCTCATTTGAAAGACAGCACAGCACTTCCTCAGTACTGCACTGGCAGTGTCAGCCTAAATTATGTACCCAAGTCTCTGGAGTGGGACTTGAACTCGTAACCTTCTAACTCAAAGGTGAGAGTCCTGCCCACTGAGCCACACTGACACCGGAGGAAGGAGGTCAAGGATCAAATCTTGGGCCCCCTGCTCTTCCTCATCTGCACATCGATGAACTGTAGTGAGATCAGGAGTAAAGCACCGGAGCAAACACAGATTAACTCCGGAGCAAACACGGATTAACTCTGAGGCAAACATGGATTAATTCTGGAGCAAATGTGGATTAACTCAGGGGCAAATGCAGATTAACTCGGGAACAGACCCGGATTATCTCCAGACGAAATGCGGATTAACCCCAGAGCAAATGCGGATTAACTCCGGACTGAACGCGGATTCAATTTGGACAGAACGCGGATTAACTCCGTGTCAGGAGGGAGCCTGACGATCGGAAAGATCCGAGTATTTCCACCACTGAAGGAGCTGCGACAATGAACTGAAGATTGTCCAGATGATGAAGATGGATCAGCTGCCCTGTGATAACAAGGTCCCATCGACAGAGACATTCCCCCTCCCACCGTCACTCACTGGGGAACCTCACACCGTGAAGCAGCAACACGCTGATAGATTGAGGATCACATTAATCCTGCCCAGTCTGGGATTGGGACTCACTCCAGCTGATGGAGGTTCCAGATAGAGCTCGGATCTGACCCAGAGTAAGAACGTTTCAGTGAGGTTAAAGACAAGACAAACTGAGACATTAAACACACACAGTCAAACACTGAGAACACGCCACAAATCAACTCACGTCCTGAATGTTAAAATCAATCCTGTTTTATTCTCATCAATTCTGCACAATAACATTTCAAAACCGACCAGATCCCAGACACAGAAATACACAGAAGTCACAACACGGACACAGGCCATTCGGCCCATCCAGTCCGTGTCGGGGTTTACCCTCCACACGAGCAAATAGTTCCAATCACATTCCCCCCTGTTCCCACATCACTTCATCCCCTTTCCCTTCATCCACCGATCCAATCTAATCTTCATTGTTGACATAGTTTCTGCCTCAACCACTGACCTCACGACTGTGTGTGAAGAAGTTTCTCCTGCTCTCTCTGACTCTATGAGATATGGGCAGTGGACAGTGATCAGTATGGAGACAGCGAATGGTGAGACAGTCTTTGCACATCCAGCGACAATCAGGGTAGGTTGGAAACTGTCCCCAGAGCTCGTCGTTCAAAGGTCACGGGCAGGATGACAAGCTCCACATTTACAAAATGCAAACAGGGTCACATTGGGGTCCCGACCCTCCCAGTAATTAGTGGGCCGTGGACTATCGCAGAGTGAAAAGAGCAGTCAGAGTATTTCCCTCCCTTCATATCCTGCCCAGCAGACAGAAACATCAATATAAGGTCATCACCGTCCCCATCTCCCTCTGACAGCCGCTCCCTGGTGACTAACCCGCCATCACTGATGGGCTTGGACTTTACTTCAAACAACACACAGACGTCAATAAGATTTTCTTCCACTTCTCTCGCTCGCCTGCCTCTATCAGCAAGCAACTCCCAAACTCTGCTCACATCTTCCTCTCCCCACTCACCCCCTCCTCCCCTCCTCAGCTCCTCCCCATCCCTTTTTCTCACTCCCTCGCTCTCTCCCCTCACCTGGCAGGTTCCAAGTTTGCTTCCCCTTTAATATTTCAGTAAAGGGGTCCCTGAAAGGTCCCGACTGACCCCCGGGGAACCTCCTGAACCTTTTCTTCCTCGTTCCCCAGCAGACAAGGAGGGACATCTTCCCATCACAGTCAACAAACAAACCATCCCATCACCGGGCAGGAATAGATCTGGAAACAGCTGCTCGGAGCAAGTTGGGAAGAGGTTTGTGTCGATGGAATTGAAGCAAAAATCAGCCCAAGTCCCCGAGTTTGTCTCCCCATAAATGAGAGCAAATGGCACCGAGCTGATTCCTGATCCTCACTGGGAGAAGGTGCAGACTCGGAATATTATTTAAATTGCCGTTATTCTGCCCGTTATTATTCACAGTCTGGGAATGCAAGTGTCACAAACTGAACGACAAACTCATCAACTCATCCCCAATCAACCAGTGTGATGGAAACTCCAAACCAAACCCTTAATAAACAGATCATTCATTATGGAAATCATTCACTCAGAAATCCTCATCGCCGAGAGTAATCTCCACAAACCACATCACACTGTATATTATGGTCTGGGTCCAGTTTCAGTGTGTTGTGTGTCAGTACTGAGGGAGTGCTGCACTGTCAGAGGGGCAGTGCTGAGGGAGTGCTGCACTGTCGGAGGGGCAGTACTGAGGGAGTGCTGCACTGTCGGAGGGTCAGTACTGAGGGAGTGCTGCACTGTCGGAGGGTCAGTACTGAGGGAGTGCTGCACTGTCGGAGGGTCAGTCCTGAGGGAGTGCTGCACTGTCGGAGGGTCAGTACTGAGGGAGTGCTGCACTGTCGGAGGGTCAGTACTGAGGGAGTGCTGCACTGTCGGAGGGTCAGTACTGAGGGAGTGCTGCACTGTCGGAGGGTCAGTACTGAGGGAATGCTGCACTGTCGGAGGGTCAGTACTGAGGGAGTGCTGCACTGTCGGAGGGTCAGTACTGAGGGAGTGTTGCACTGTCGGAGGGTCAGTACTGAGGGAGGGCTGCACTGTCGGAGGGTCAGGACTGAGGGAGTGCTGCACTGTCGGAGGGTCAGTACTGAGGGAGTGCTGCACTGTCGGAGGGTCAGTACTGAGGGAGTGCTGCACTGTCGGAGGGTCAGTACTGAGGGAGTGCTGCACTGTCGGAGAGTCAGTTCTGAGGGAGTGCACTGTTGGAGAGTCAATACTGAGGGAGTGCGGCACTGTTGGAGAGTCAGTACTGAGGGAGTGCAGCCCTGTTGGAGGTTCAGTACTGAGGGAGTGCTGCTCTGTCGGAGTGTCAGTACTGAGGGAGTGCTGCACTGTTGGAGGGTCAGTACTGAGGGAGTGCTGCCCTTTTGGAGGGTCAGTACTGAGGGTGTGCTGCACTGTCGGAGTTGCTATTTTTCAGATGAGATGTTGAACTGAGGACCCGTCTACCCTCTCAGGTGGACATAAAATATCCCATGGCACTATTTCACAGAAGAACAGAGGAGTTCTCCCCTGTGTCCTGGGGCCAATATTTATTCCCCAACCAACACCTAAAAACAGATGATGTGGCCATTTCTCACATTGCTGTTTGTGGGATCTTGCTGTGAAATTGGTTGCTACATTTTCTACATTGCAACAGTGACTACGCTTCAAAATTATTTCATTGTCTGCAACGCGCTTTGGGATGTCCTGAGTTGGTGAAAGGTGCTATATAAATGCAGGTCCGTCTTCAAACACTGACCAGAAACTCCCCAATCTCTGCAGTTTCTTTTTTAAATCACATTTTCTCTCTCAATTTCCTCCTCATAAATCAGCCTTGGAACAAGCTTGTTCTCCATTCGCTGATTCAGGACTGGGACAGCCAATAATTAGATCACCGTCATAAAAAATTAAATAGCTTTTACCAAGAATAATTATCAGGATGAAATAATTACTGGAATTCGATGAGGGGATAATGTATTTATGGATTTCAGTGTGATCAATAAAATGCTCAGGATAACAGATACTGCCCCTTAAGACATTATTGTAAATATTAGTCAACTTAAACCTCAGTGAATCAGAATTAAGATCAATACTTGAATTTAATTAAACTGTTCAGTTTCAGCGCTGTGATTTTATCTAACGTGGTTTAAATGTTATTTGCATTCATTTGTGATATTCTTTGATGCTCATTAAAGTTAAATATTCTTGACCTTTTGCTAATAACAGTCGCGATTCTTCATAATCCCAAATTCCCAGCTGTTTCCCGAATCGCAGGTGGACAGGAGCAGGTTTACTGATCAATGGGCCCATCAGACAGAGACAAAGAGATAATGGGAATTGGTTCCATTTCTTTCATTCATTCTGGGGATGTGGGCGTCGCTGGCAAGGCCGGCATTTATTGCCCATCCCGAGTCGCCCTGAGAAGAACATAAGGACACAAGAAATAGGAGCAGGAGTGGGCCACACAGCCCCTGGAGCCTGCTCCGCCATTCAATAAGATCATGGCTGATCTTCCACCTCAACTCCACTTTCCCGCCCGATCCCCATATCCTTTGATTCCCTGAGTTTCCAGAAACCGATCGATCTCAGTCTTGATTATACTGAACGACTGAGCATCGACAGCCCTCTGGGGGAGGGAATTTCACAACCCTCGGAGTGAAGACATTTCTCCTCATCTCCGTCCCAAATGGCCGACCCCTGATCCTGAGACTGTGATCCCGAGTTCATGACTGGGGATTATGGGATGTTATACCTGGTGATTATGGGATGTTATACCTGGGGATTATGGGATGTTATACCTGGTGATTATGGGATGTTATACCTGGTGATTATGGGATGTTATACCTGGGGATTATGGGATGTTATACCTGGGGATTATGGGATGTTATACCTGGTGATTATGGGATGTTACACCTGGGGATTATGGGATGTTATACCTGGTGATTATGGGATGTTATACCTGGGGATTATGGGATGTTATACCTGGGGATTATGGGATGTTATACCTGGTGATTATGGGATGTTATTCCTGGTGATTATGGGATGTTATACCTGGTGATTATGGGATGTTATACCTGGTGATTATGGGATGTTCTACCTGGGGATTATGGTCATGTTATACCTGGTGATTATGGGATGTTGTACCTGGGGATTATGGTCATGTTATACCTGGTGATTATGGGATGTTGTACCTGGGGATTATGGTCATGTTATACCTGGTGATTATGGGATGTTATACCTGGTGATTATGGGATGTCCATGCACTGGATGTGAGAGTCTGGGCCCAGTCCAGCCTGATGCTGATGCTGATTTCCCAGTAATTCCTTGTTGTGGACACACTGTTTCGCTCAGCTTCTGTCACCAGTCACATCCTTATAATCTTCCTCATTGGATCCTGTCCCACTAATTATTCATCAAGTGCCCAGAGGAATAGAAGGAGCTCGCAATCTGCCAATCCTCTGATTATCCGATCCGATGTTTAATTAGACCCGGTCGCCTTTGTTGAACCAGCAGAGATTTTCTCCAGTGAGATGTCTGATTTCCAGCCATTATCCTGAAGTGAAGACTTTATTTGATTTTCTATTGTTCTGCATTTTCCTGGATTCTGTGCTTCACAGAGAATGGTTTAAGGAGGATTTGTCTGCCGTACACAGTATGTGTTTTAGCCCAGCTCCATTCTGGCGAGATCAGTGTTACTTTAATGAGTCTGTTGTTTAAAGATTCTCCTCACGGTTACGAGGAATTAATTGCGCTCAGCGTGACCTTTCACCTCTCCCAGGGTAACAGGCGGGAGCTGAACACGAACTGTTTCTGGACACACTGAAAATAAATATAAATAAACCCCGTGATTCAGATATAACGAGTGAGCAATTACACTGAGAGAGGATTCATAGGAACAGGAGGAGGCCATTCAGCCCCTCGAGCCTGTTCCCCATTCAATTAGATCATGGCTGATCTGTACCTCAACTCCATTTACCCTCCTTTGCTCCGTATCCCTCGATACCCTCACCCAACAAAAATCTATCGATCTCAGTCTTGAAAGCTCCAATTGACCCCCAGCATCCACAGCCTTTTGGGGGAGAGAGTTCCAGATTTCCACTCCCCTTTGTGTGAAGAAATGTTTCCTGACATCACCCCTGAACGGCCGAGCTCTAATTTTAAGATTATTCCCCCTTGTTCTGGACTCTCCCACCAGAGGATATAATTACTCTCTATCTACCCTATCGAATCGTTTTAACATTTTAAACACCTTGATTAGATCACCATTTAATCTTCCAAACTCGAGGGAATACAAGCCGAGTCTGTGCAACCTGTCCTCATAATTTAACCCTTTAACCCTGGACAAGTGAAGTGAGGCCGAGATCACAGGACAAATCACCCCCAGTTTCCCATGAAATGTCTGTAGTGAGATGTCTGCCCCGGTAACACCGTTTTGTACAAGTCTGGGATGTTTCTGAGCTGCCCCAACAATCACCTGCCGTATATCTCGTCAGTGTCTCAAACAGTGAGAAGGACCATCTCCCCTTCCATTTAAAAGGCTTCCCAGTGATGAGTTGACAGAGTGCGGTCTCACATATTTGTGTTGTGATCACAAGCTGCAGGTATTTTATATCAAGAACCACGGCCCTGCCTCACAGAAAGAGATCAGCTCGCAATCAGCTCGAGGATAAGATTCACCCAATCTCCACACAATGGGGGTTTGGTTCCAACATTCACCGTTTATCACCGTTAGTGGATTCTCTTTCTCAAAACTTAGCTCGAGGACAAACTCCCACAGGAGGATCTGAATGTGATTCGTTAGGAAGTAAAATTAATGCCTGTGGGGAATGTTGAGTCAGGTTAGGTAATGTTTCCCAGGACTCAGTCATCAGTCAAAGCCCAAAAGGAGGTTCCCAGCTCCAAGGGAGTGAGTTTACAGGTGTTCACAAGATGAGTATATCACTTCCCCAGGACAAAGCAGTGAGATCGGTACCCCACACACCTTAAACACCCACTCCCACCCCCACCTCAAACACCCACTCCCACCTTAAACAGCCACTCCCACCCCCACCTTAAACACCCACTCCCACCTTAAACACCCACTCTCACCCCCACTTTAAACACCCACTCCCTCCCCCACCTTAAACACCCACTTCCTCCCCACCTTAAACACCCACTACCTCCCCCACCTTAAACACCCGCTCCCTCCCCCACCTTAAACACCCACTCCCTCCCCCACCTTAAACACCCACTCCCACCCCCACCTTAAACACCCGCTCCCTCCCCCACCTTAAACACCCACTCCCACCCACCTTAAACACCCACTCCCACCTTAAACACCCACTACCTCCCCCACCTTAAACACCCGCTCCCTCCCCCACCTTAAACACCCACTCCCACCCACCTTAAACACCCACTCCCACCTTAAACACCCACTACCTCCCCCACCTTAAACACCCGCTCCCTCCCCCACCTTAAACACCCACTCCCTCCCCCACCTTAAACACCCGTTCCCTCCCCCACCTTAAACACCCATTCCCTCTCCCACCTCCGCACTGTGTCTGCAGTGTGTCCCACCCACAGGATGCACTGCAGTAACTCACCAAGGCTTCTTCGACAGCACCTCCCAAACCCACCACCCCCACCACCCAGAAGGACGAGGGCAGCAGGTGCATGGGAACACTGTCACCTCCAAGTTCCCCTCCGAGTCACACACCATCCCGAGGTCATGAAAGGCGCTGCAGAAATGCAGGTTCTATCTTATTATTTGAATTATCTTTTTAAATTCCAAGACAAGTGAATGTGTTTTAATCTTTAAACATTCCTTTAGAAAACAAGAGTTTTGAGAAAAATACACACTCTTCAAACTCTCCAATCACACGGCTGGAACAGGGGAACCTGGTTAGACCCCAGCTGGAGAATTGTGTCCAATTCTGGGCACCGCACTTTAGGAAGGATGTCAAGGCCTTGGAGAGGGTGCAGAGGAGATTTACTGGAATGGGACCAGGGATGAGGGACTTCAGTTACGTGGATAGACTGGAGAAACTGGGATTGTTCTCCTTCGAGCAGAGAAAGTTTCGGGGAGATTTGTTCAAAATTATTAAGGGTTTTGATCGAGTCAATAAAGAGAAACTGTTTCCAATAACCAGAGGACACAGATTTAAGATAATTGGCAAAAGAACCAGAGGCGACATGAGGAAACGTTTTTTTACGCAGCGAGTTGTTCTGATCTGGAATGCGCTGCCTGAAAGGTGGAACCAGATTCAATAATAACTTTCAAAAGGGAATTGCATAAATACTTGAAAGGGAAAAATTTGCAGGACTATGGGGAAAGAGCGGGGGAGTGGGACTAATTGATAGCTCGTTCAAAGAGCCAGCCCAGGTACGATGGGCCGATTGGCCTCTTCCTGTGCTGTATCATTCTGTGATTCTATGATTGTAACCTGATTACTGAGTTGTATTTCCGTTCTGATGAATTCTTTCCTCTCTGTTTATTCCTGGGGCACAATCTCAGGCCGATTATTGATGATGTAAAGTATATTGAATGAACCATTCTATTGCCGTCGTATTATCAGTGCGTTGTGAAAGATCGGAATCAGGTTGAATGTGACTCTCAGCAGGAGCCAGGCATTGGATGAATAATGCAGCTCCTTCACTCCCAGTGAGGGACACAGACAGATAATCAGCAGCTCCTCATCCCCGCATCATTTATCTCCATTCCTGCTCTTTAAAGGAGAAACCCGGTGAGAATTGCCCACATTTTATTTTTCTGAACTTATATTTAGCATAAAATTGATTTGTGAATGTAAAATATTGAGAGGAGACGATTTAAATGAGGAATAATTTATTTTCACTGGAGAGAATCAGACTGAGAGATGATCTGATACAAATCTTTAAAGATCTGGATAAACGGCGTCGAATCAAACAGCACAGAAGGAGGCCATTCGGCCCATCGTGCCTGTGCCGGCTCTTTGAAAGATCTCTCCAATGAGTCCCACTCCCCCGCTCTTTCCCCGTATCCCTGCGAGTTTCTCCTTTCCAGGATTTCTCCAGTTCCCTCAGTGTGAGCAGATGTTTAATTTGGACAATCACTCGGGGAAACAAGTACAAAATTCACAAATCTCCAGATTAGAAAACCTTTTGTTCCCCACAGGGTAGAGGATGGTTTAAAAATCCCACCCAGTTCCACTTCTCCTGAGCACAGAGCAGGACAGAGAGCGATCGGATTCAGTGATGGATCAGTGGGAACTGAAGATCAATACGGACAAACACAATTTATTGTCGAATCGCAGGCCCATCTGCTCAATTCTCCTGTTTATATTAATCCCGGTAAGTTTCTCTCCTTCACTCAACTCCTGATTGGCCTCTTTCTGGGCTGTAAATTCTATGTAATTCTACGTAAGCTTCTCTGTTCCAATGAAAAGAGGCCCAGTGTCTCTGGTCTCTCCTCACGAATTAAAACCTCTCATTGCTGAGACCATCTCAGTGACTCTCTCCGACACCCTCTCCGTGGCCTTCACATCCTTCCCAAAGTGTGTCAGCTGTGGCTCAGTTGTAGCACTCTGGGTTCAAGTCCCACTCCAGAGACTTCAGCCCATAATCCAGGCTAATACTCCCAGTGCAGTACTGAGGGAGTGCAGCACTGTCGGAGGGTCAGTACTGAGGGAGTGCAGCACTGTGGAGTGTCAGTACTGAGGGAGTGCAGCACTGTCAGAGGGTCAGTACTGAGGGAGTGCTGCACTGTCAGAGGAGCAGTACTGAGGAAGTGCAGCACTGTCAGAGGAGCAGTACTGAGGGAGCGCTGCACTGTCGGAGGGTCAGTACTGAGGGAGTGCTGCACTGTCGGAGGAGCAGTACTGAGGGAGCGCTGCACTGTCGGAGGGTCAGTACTGAGGGAGTGCTGCACTGTCGGAGGGGCAGTACTGAGGGAGTGCTGCACTGTCGGAGGGTCAGTACTGAGGGAGTGCTGCACTGTCGGAGGGTCAGTACTGAGGGAGTGCTGCACTGTCGGAGGGTCAGTACTGAGAGAGTGCTGCACTGTCGGAGGGTCAGTACTGAGGGAGTGCTGCACTGTCGGAGGGTCAGTACTGAGGGAGTGCTGCACTGTCGGAGGGGCAGTACTGAGGGAGTGCTGCACTGTCGGAGGGTCAGTACTGAGAGAGTGCTGCACTGTCGGAGGGGCAGTACTGAGGGAGTGCTGCACTGTCGGAGGGTCAGTACTGAGGGAGTGCTGCACTGTCGGAGGGTCAGTACTGAGGGAGTGCCTCATTGTCTCTGAGGTGCTTTGGGATGTCCTGAGGTGTGAAAAGTGCCCGTGTGCAATCACTGAGCCACGGCTGACACACAAAAGACTATTTGAGTCTCGGTCGGACACTGTACGATAAACGGATCCAAACCCCAGTGAGGTTTGTCACCACCAGTACGGTCGGCAACTGTTGCAGAATATAAATCCTGGGCAATGTGGGAGGAGAGAGAAGGTCATCCATTTCCCATTGATCTTGGAGCAGATTATTGCCTCCTCAGCATGTGGGAGAGGGAAGGTTCATTTGATGATTAAAAGCTGAAATCCAATTCTCATTTAAACACCAATCAATAGGAAGAGAGAAGGAGACCCAGAGTCGAGCAGAGTGCTCTTGTAAATGGAAATAAGGATCTGATTGATGGACAGACGCCCAGTTTCCCTTCCTGGACCATCACCTTCACCCGTGGAGAACAGTTCCCCACTTCTGATGTTTAAGAAATGATTGATTTATAATCAAACCGTGTTGGGGAATTGAACCCGAGTGGTCATTGGTCCAGTTCCAGGTGAGGAGCTGAAACATTGGCCTTGCTGAAACAGGCATTGAGTGGGGATCCTGTTATTAGGAACATTCAATGATTGACAGCAGCCCAGAGGGTGAGCTTGCTGCAGGACCCGTCTCTTTAATAACCCGGCAAAGCAGAGATTCTCAGAGACACGGAATTAATCAAGGGCGGTGTCGCTGTTCAGAGAATCACACAGCACAGAAGGAGGCCATTCAGCCCATCGTGCCTGTGCTGGCTCTTTGAAAGAGCTATCCAATTAATCCCACTCCCCTGCTCTTTCCCCATAGTCCTTTAAATTTTTCCTTTTCCAGTATATTTCCAATTCCCGTTGGTGTGAGGGGACCAGAGTCGTAATATTCAAACTTACAACAACAAATAAATGCAAAACATAACAAAAATCTATCGATTTCAGTCTTGAAAGCTCCAATTGACCCCCAACACCCACAGCCTTTTGGGGGAGAGAGTTCCAGATTTCCACTCCCCTTTGTGTGAAGAAATGTTTCCTGACATCACCCCTGAACGGCCGAGCTCGAATTTTAAGATTGTGCCCGAGTGTTGCCAACTCTGGTCGGACGTATTCCTGGAGGTTTCATCACATGATCCCTCACCGCCAACGGCCCCGCCCACACTCCCACCATTGGTCACCCGACACATCCACCATCGCATTTGAGAATCCCTATGTGGTCAGTTTTCGGTAAAATATTAAGATGCCGATGTGGCAAAGAAGCAGAATGCAAAATGGTTAGAAAGGGTTAATTAGTTCGTAACTGAGATTGGTACAGGTGGCCTGGCCTCCTGCTGGGCCATATGTTTGCGTAGTCAGCAGGTTTGCATGGTCTTAGCAATGTAGAGTCTTTGATGTGATTCAAGGACTGGTCTGAATGTCTCCATGTTTATGGCAGATCAATATAGGTAACGAGCTTAGCTAAAGTTGAAAGACATTCCAGGTTGGGAGATAAGGAACAGAAGGAACAGGGAAGAACATTCCAAGTTGGAAGGTGAGGAAGTATCCCCTTTGATGTCGAACAGCAGCATGGTCAGCACATGGACGATTTATGATTGGCCGGAAATAATGTAACCTCGCATGGCAACCTGTGCCCGGCTTATGATTGGTGTTGACCCTCGTTAAGTATGTTCCAACTCTATTGATTTGTATAAAAACGTGTGGATTTCTGTATGTTTTTGTTCTTGCTCTGCTAGCATAGAGGGACTCTATCAGGAGTCCAAATCAATGCTGCAGACTAAGAACCCTGCTATTAAAGTTGTGCTGAACTTTAAAATGTATTCGACTTCAGTTTTTACTGAACCAGACTGAGGGGAAAGAATCCGGATCGTCATTTGGTGGCCCGTACGGGGATCTTAACGGTCGATCACCGAGAGTTCGCGGAGTAAGAGGCGGATTGTCTCAGACACGGAGGAAGGAAATGGCGCCCCGATGTAAGTAGTCTTAATTTACTACGTCGGTTTTCCTCCAATCCGTCAGTCTGATGACGAATCGTCCAATCGCTAACACTCGCGTGGCGTCCTTACAAGATTCAGGTCAGTCTGGCGAATACACAGAAATAGCAGGAAGAGGTCAGTGGTCGAATATCACTGAGGGAATAACTTGTAAGCGGTAGGTCAGTGGTTAATATCACTGAGGGTAGTCAGGGTTTAAGTTCCTGGTGATTGGATATAAACAGGAACTATTGATAAAAACTTAGATGCTGCCAAAAAAGGCTCAGGAATTAATTTGGAAAAATAACAGAGGTACCACAGCCAAAGAACTAATTGCTCTATGGAGACAGTACTGTAAAAAAAAATATGGATAGAATTAAGTGACTAGACAAATGTTTAAAAGACAGAGACCCGAAAAAGAAAGGTTTTGTTGTTTAAGTGTACTGTCCCTTTAAAAAGCCTGTCTTGATCAGTGTTTTTTTTGTCGGTGTTGTGGGCCACGCCCCCTTCTTACTGTGTCTTGTGTGTTTTCTTCCTTTGTGCAATGTATCTGTCTTGTCGTGTGTTTAATTCTGATACTGCTGAATTAAAATTGGAGTTATTGAGGTTAAGTGACCTGTTAAATTCTGGTTCTTATAAAGTGTGGGCATGTTAAATTCCAGACATGGGATCTTCAAAAAGTTGGCATTTTGAATGTTTATTTTGTGATTGGCTGTGGTTTAAAAAGAGGTTAAAAATTAACGGGATACATTAAAAAACTATCAGGATCATTGTGATAGGAAAAGTCGGAAAGCTGGAACAGCTCGGAGCGTTGATTATAATCACATCCACTAAAAGTATATGAAAAAATAGTGTGCAAAAATATAGTA
Organism: Heptranchias perlo; assembly: GCF_035084215.1. NCBI lineage: Eukaryota > Metazoa > Chordata > Chondrichthyes > Hexanchiformes > Hexanchidae > Heptranchias > Heptranchias perlo. The sequence continues at coordinate 90,477 of NW_027139678.1, read as the reverse complement.
TAAAGCAATCCACAAATGTGAGAAGTAAAAAAATCAGTCAAACCTGTGTGAAGTGAAATTTTGAAGGTGGGAAGTTAATCTCAAAAGGGAGAAGGATCAAGTTACTCCTACCACAAGAGCAAGTTAATGTTAACCCCTTCCATCCCAAGAAGCCAGACTCTCATGCCAAGACCAGTTCAAACAGATAGAAATGACCCAGTCGGTTGAGAACTGTCTGAGGCTTGCCCATTACACAGGTGAATATGAGGTAACAATTGGTATAGGTTATATTAGTAAAATTGTCCCAATCACTCGGAAATGCCAAAGGCTACAATTGACTGAGATATAAGTTTTCACGCTACAGTGAAAAATTGATAAGAAAGGAATGTAAAACAAATCATATGAAAAGGAAGCATAGGTTAGACAATTGGAAGTCCATTACTTGAGCTATGTACTGACACAGGGTACTAAACGCCTATCAGTTTTACCCTGCCACAGTATGATAAGGAAGTTTTGACAAGTTCTGGGGCTATTCAATTTTATTTGAAATTAATAGTAGAATACAAGATCTGACCAAAGAGGGGAGACCTTCCCTGACAAATTATATAACTCGCATTGAGAATGCTAAGAAAACTCAACAATTAGATCAACACCTCCTAACTCAAGTGTTAAAACAAAGAGCGACATGGAATGGAGGTGGACATCGTAAAAAGAGATAGGCAAATATGGAGACGTAAAGATCTGTGATAAGTGATATAGCAACTGCCTTTGCCTCAGTTGTTAACACCATTGATTTGGCAACATTAGATCAAAAGGTAAGAGATTTAGGGTCTCGCATTAAAGATATATTAAAAGATAAATGAAAATACAGATAAGGAATTGTCTGAGGATCAAATGCTGACCATATATTTGCAAAGGATAGCTACAGTGCTAGAAACACATGCCCAAACCATTAATAAATTAATAAAAGAGGAATATAACGTATCTTAGCAGGCGGCTGCTAATGATATCTGCTTAATGTGGTTACATCTTGAAAACACAGAGATTAGGACTTGGAGTTAGAAATTCCAGTCTGCAGCCCTGCGTACATCTGTATGTGGGAGAGACTGTGTTTATTTCAGACAGGCTGCGTGCTTCAGAGAGAGAGAGAGACTAGGCAATTTCTCTCTCCTGTTTTGTTTTCTAAATTTGTTTCGGGTATAGGGATTATTCCTTTGGATAAATAAATAATAAATGAAGATTTGACAAATTAATCACTTGGGCTCTCAAGAAGAGCCGCAATGGATTTTCTGTGTTTCTTTTAAAACAGGTGACCCTGGGTTTTTTTGGGACCACGTGAGTGTTGATGGTGCAGGATTACCAAGAGTAGTTACAAAGTTACGGTGCAACCTTTGCTGGAGAAATTTGGTGCAGGAAACGATCCAGTGGTGTTAAAGATTTAAGACTTTAGCTGCAGACATCAGCAGATACCAAATGTCACAGCGTGGTGATATCAACCTGATTCTCTTCTTTTGAAAACATTTTGATTTGTTTTGTTTTAACCTATTTGTTGTCTTCCGAGACAGAGTGCTCGAGGTGGGGAGATATGGGAATTTCTCTAAAGTCATTGAATTGGGCATGATAAAAAAATCAATCTGGCATAAATATACAATCTAGTGGAAGTCAGGAAAGTGTAGTTGAGAATAGTAAATTGATAGCTTTCTCGTGGAGATATTTGTGTCCTTGCCTATAATGAATAATGAGAAAACTACACTCAATAGCCTGGCCACTACCCTGACATCGGGACCATGCAGGGGGAGATAAGCACTCTAGATACCCCTGATCTTTTTGATAAGACAACCTGAAAACCTAAGAATGGCTACAGTGGACATAAAAGATACAAATGTATGTTGCCATCATCTGAAACGGAGACCAGGATGAAGAACATGATTACAAAGGCCTGTGGCCTGGTGAGCTATTGCAACCACTGTTTAAACAAACCAGTTGCTTTTACAGGACTGAATCCTACAGGACATATGATGTGTGCCATGGAAAATGTTCGGAAATACCATGAGGAAGAAGAGACTGGCCAGCAGAAAGTTAATATCCAAGAACACTAAGCTCATTCCTATGAGATGCTGCTAGTATGCGGAGATACAGGAAGAAGATACAGTGAAGAATGAGTCTCAGACAGGCTCAGTTACTTGACAACAGCACAACAGGAAAATGGTTAATGTGGTCCAGGCGAGTGAGAAATCCTTTTAAACAAGGCACTGACACATGGTCCATAGAGAAACCAACTAATTAATGAAACAGTCAGGAAACACTGGTATCAATCAAAAGGACTGAAATTAAAGTAAAGAGGGACACAGTAATTTGGATTTCCAAAATTCAGGGTTAGGTTCCCATCAGTTAACAATAAAATTGGGCGAAACAATATTTAGAAGATATCTGCACGATGGATACAAAATTACAAGATTATGAGGGGCCCAGATAAAGTAGACAGGAAGTACCTGTTTCCCCTAGCAGAGGGTTCAAGAACTAGAGGACGTAGATTTAAGCTGATTGGCTGGAACAAAATTAAAGGGATGTGTTACGAGACATGCTGTCACTGTGTGTCCACATAGTGTTGGACACAGCCTAGAAGCACAGTGTGGGTTTAATAATACTGGTACCAATCGGGATATTAACTGTACCATGGAGGCCCTAGAGGCGGATCGAAAACCCACTTAAGTGGTATATGCCGGAGAGGGCAAATATTGTGTTACAACTAATTTGAAAACGTTTAAATATGCCAATCTAACTTGTGATATTTTAAGTCCAGAATTCTACTCCATTTCTGAAGTCCTGGTTCGGATTGGACCCGAGGAACTGGTAGAGATACACCGGCATAACCTCACCACCTTACAAGTTTCTGAGAATGTCAGAAAGGACTTAAAAGCATATCAGGACACATTTGGGTATCTGACACCCCTGTTGCCTAAATACTTGAAAGCATTGCGAATGGAGATACGCCTCTCCCAGAAGGTTTATTATAACCTACAACAGGACAATAACAACATTAAGCATGACATTGACCAAATTAAAGTCACCACCTGGTGAAATGACCTCTGGAATTTGGGACTGAATATACAGATCCATCCTTGGATTAGATTAGTTTCATATGTATTAGTTGTAGTGCAGTTTGTTGTAATGTGCTTCTTGAGTTTCATTGCATGTAATAAATGTAAGTAGAGGATGAAGGGTTTGGCAAAGATAGTAAAACAGAGCCTGGGTGAGAATGTCCCCATTGTCTCTGTGGTTTCAACTAAGAACACATCTTAATGGTACCGGGAGTAGCACCCGCTGGGGTAAGGTGCATGTAAAAGGGAAGACAATCATAGTTTGATAGGATTATCAGATGCTCTGCCTCTCTTCCACCCGGACTGGTGGCCAACACGAAGGGAACCTGGTTAAGATGAGGTACAGCATCTAACGGGATATTGTAGGGAGAATTTGGATTAAGGGATATAATGGGGAGGGCACCAATTCACAGGTGTAAAATGGTCTGAAAGGTACCATTCAGTCCAGTTAGGCTGGAAACAAAATATAAAGCACCATAGGATATTTGATTATGTTAGCCTTTTCAAATTAACATGAATAGGTTTAGCTGACCAAGGACATTCGCAGCTTACTTGAGAGATGTTTAGAAGGAGTCTGTTCCTGAGAACAGATAAGAGTACAAAGGCGTATTGATGAAACATGTCTGTGTTCTATTGGGACGTCTCTAGTTCAAGGGCTAGTCATATTCATTGTTATAATTCTTATAGTTTATTGCTTACTTAAATGTTGCTGCACTGCAGAACCTGCAGAACCAGTGAGCACTGTAATAATTGGTTATCATAAAATGATAAAAGGGGGGAATGAGAATCCCTATGTGGTCAGTTTACGGTAAAATATTAAGATGCCTATGTGGCAAAGAAGCAGAATGCAAAATGGTTAGAAAGGGTTAATTAGTTCGTAACTGAGATTGGTACAGGTGGCCTGGCCTCCTGCTGGGCCATATGTTTGCGTAGTCAGCAGGTTTGCATGGTCTTAGCAATGTAGAGTCTTTGATGTGATTCAAGGACTGGTCTGAATGTCTCCATGTTTATGGCAGATCAATATAGGTAACGAGCTTAGCCAAAGTTGAAAGACATTCCAGGTTGGGAGATAAGGAACAGAAGGAACAGGGAAGAACATTCCAAGTTGGAAGGTGAGGAAGTATCCCCTTTGATGTCGAACAGCAGCATGGTCAGCACATGGACGATTTATGATTGGCCGGAAATAATGTAACCTCGCATGGCAACCTGTGCCCGGCTTATGATTGGTGTTGACCCTCGTTAAGTATGTTCCAATCCTATTCATCTGTATAAAAACGTGTGGATTTCTGTATGTTTTTGTTCTTGCTCTGCCAGCATAGAGGGACTCTATCAGGAGTCCAAATCAATGCTGCAGACTAAGAACCCTGCTATTAAAGATGTGATGAACTTTAAAATGTATTCGACTTCAGTTTTTACTGAACCAGACTGAGGGGAAAGAATCCGAATCGTCACATTGACCCACCAACACTCCTGCCATTGGTCACCCGACATGTCCATCCTTCCGCTGCCCCGCCTTCCCAGCCAATCCAGAAGAGAACAGACTCTTCATTATCTGATTGGATGATTCTTGACTGTCAGTCAAACAGCCTTTTCCCAGCAACAATATTTTTATAACCAAGAAATGAAAATGTTCAAAGAAAATGAAAAAACAAATAAACAATTTTATTAAAGCCCCATCAGGGTGTTGCTGGGGACTGATCTTTAATTCCTGGAGAGTACAGAATAATCCGAGAGGATTGGCAACCCCATTGTACCCCCTTGTTCTGATTCCCCCCCTTGTTCTGATTCCCCCCCTTGTTCTGATTCCCCCCCTTGTTCTGATTCCCCCCCTTGTTCTGATTCCCCCCTTGTTCTGATTCCCCCCCTTGTTCTGATTCCCCCCTTGTTCTGATTCCCCCTTGTTCTGATTCCCCCCCTTGTTCTGATTCCCCTCTTGTTCTGATTCCCCCCTTGTTCTGATTCCCCCCTTGTTCTGATTCCCCCCTTGTTCTGATTCCCCTCTTGTTCTGATTCCCCCCCTTGTTCTGATTCCCCTCTTGTTCTGATTCCCCCCTTGTTCTGATTCCCCTCTTGTTCTGATTCTCCCCCTTGTTCTGATTCCCCCCTTGTTCTGATTCCCCTCTTGTTCTGATTCCCCTCTTGTTCTGAATCCCCCCTTGTTCTGATTCCCCTCTTGTTCTGATTCCCCCCTTGTTCTGATTCCCCCCCTTGTTCTGATTCCCCTCTTGTTCTGATTCCCCTCTTGTTCTGATTCCCCCCTTGTTCTGATTCCCCCCCTTGTTCTGATTCCCCCCTTGTTCTGATTCCCCCTCTTGTTCTGATTCCCCTCTTGTTCTGATTCCCCCACCAGAGTCCAATAATGTGCAGGTATCGGAGATAAAATGGATGGGATTGGGTTTGTCGACATTTAATGGGAGTGGGATTAATCGTGCGGTGAAACGCCCTGGGACATTTTCTTACGTTAAAGGCGAGATATAAATACAAGTTGTTGTAATGGGCGAGTGAGAATGTTGCGGTGTTTTAATTACAGTCAGTGAACAGATTGAGGTTTGAGCTGTGAGCTGGAAACGGACAGAGAATGTCCTTCAGTCCAGGAGTCCTACAGAAGGCCCTTAAACATCAAACGGAGACATTGTTTAATGAGCATGGACTGTCTATAAATCTAACCTTCAGTTACTGACCCTGTGTGTCAGTGACTCTGGGCTGTCTATAAATCTAACCTTCAGTTACTGACCCTGTGTGTCGGTGACTCTGGACTGTCTATAAATCTAACCTTCAGTTACTGACCCTGTGTGTCGGTGACTCTGGACTGTCTATAAATCTAACCTTCAGTTACTGACCCTGTGTGTCGGTGACCCTGGACTGTCTATAAATCTAACCTTCAGTTACTGACCCTGTGTGTCGGTGACTCTGGGCTGTCTATAAATCTAACCTTCAGTTACTGACCCTGTGTGTCGGTGACTCTGGGCTGTCTATAAATCTAACCTTCAGTTACTGACCCTGTGTGTCGGTGACTCTGGGCTGTCTATAAATCTAACCTTCAGTTACTGACCCTGTGTGTCGGTGACTCTGGACTGTCTATAAATCTAACCTTCAGTTACTGACCCTGTGTGTCGGTGACTCTGGACTGTCTATAAATCTAACCTTCAGTTACTGACCCTGTGTGTCGGTGACTCTGGGCTGTCTATAAATCTAACCTTCAGTTACTGACCCTGTGTGTCGGTGACTCTGGACTGTCTCTCAATCTAACCTTCAGTTACTGACCCTGTGTGTCGGTGACTCTGGACTGTCTATAAATCTAACCTTCAGTTCCTGACCCTGTGTGTCGGTGACCCTGGACTGTCTGTAAATCTAACCTTCAGTTACTGACCCTGTGTGTCGGTGACTCTGGGCTGTCTATAAATCTAACCTTCAGTTACTGACCCTGTGTGTCGGTGACCCTGGACTGTCTATAAATCTAACCTTCAGTTACTGACCCTGTGTGTCGGTGACCCTGGACTGTCTATAAATCTAACCTTCAGTTACTGACCCTGTGTGTCGGTGACTCTGGACTGTCTATAAATCTAACCTTCAGTTACTGACCCTGTGTGTCGGTGACTCTGTGCGGAGATGTATCTGTGACAGGCGGCAGCATTCTGTTGACATTGTGCTTATTACCATCGAGCTGAGACAGAAACACAGCCTGAAATCTGAGCCTCTCTCATCACTCCCTGAAGTGAGGAGACGCAGGAAACAGAATAAAATACTGATGAGGGAAGGTGTGAATGGGAAATGAGGCTGGTGATAATCCAGGGCAGCTGCAGTCTGTGTCCCATCAGTGGGGACAAGGACAGACACTCACTGTCTGTGAGCACCAACATTTAACACTCTCAGTACATCCACTGAAACACCCACTCCCTCCCCCACCTTAAACACCCACTCCCTCCCCCACCTTAAACACCCACTCCCTCCCCCACCTTAAACACCCACTCCCTCCCCCACCTTAAACACCCACTCCCTCCCCCACCTTAAACACCCACTCCCTCCCCCACCTTAAACACCCACTCCCTCCCCCACCTTAAACACCCACTCCCTCCCCCACCTTAAACACCAGCTCCCTCCCCCACCTTAAACACCCACTCCCTCCCCCACCTTAAACACCCACTCCCTCCCCCACCTTAAACACCCACTCCCTCCCCCACCTTAAACACCCTCTCCCTCCCCCACCTGAAACACCCACTCCCTCCCCCACCTTAAACACCCACTCCCTCCCCCACCTTAAACACCCGCTCCCTCCCCCACCTTAAACACCCACTCCCTCCCCCACCTTAAACACCCTCTCCCTCCCCCACCTGAAACACCCACTCCCTCCACCACCTTAAACACCCACTCCCTCCACCACCTTAAACACCCACACCCTCCCCCACCTTAAACACCCGCTCCCTCCCCCACCTTAAACACCCACTCCCTCCCCCACCTTAAACACCCACTCCCTCCCCCACCTTAAACACCCACTCCCTCCCCCACCTTAAACACCCACTCCCTCCCCCACCTTAAACACCCACTCCCTCCCCCACCTTAAACACCCGCTCCCTCCCCCACCTTAAACACCCACTCCCTCCCCCACCTTAAACACCCACTCCCTCCCCCACCTTAAACACCCACTCCCTCCCCCACCTTAAACACCCACTCCCTCCCCCACCTTAAACACCCGCTCCCTCCCCATCTTAAACACCCGCTCTCTCCCCCACCTTAACACCCACTCCCTCCCCCACCTTAAACACCCGCTCCCTCCCCCACCTTAAACACCCACTCCCTCCCCCACCTTAAACACCCACTCCCTCCCCCACCTTAAACACCCACTCCCTCCCCCACCTTAAACATCCACTCCCTCCCCCACCTTAAACACCCACTCCCTCCCCCACCTTAAACACCCACTCCCACCCCCACCTTAAACACCCGCCCCCTCCCCCACCTTAAACACCCACTCCCTCCCCCACCTTAAACACCCTCTCCCTCCCCCACCTTAAACACCCACTCCCTCCCCCACCTTAAACACCCACTCCCTCCCCCACCTTAAACACCCACTCCCTCCCCCACCTTAAACACCTGCCCCCTCCCCCACCTTAAACACCCACTCCCTCCCCCAGCTTAAACACCCTCTCCCTCCCCCACCTTAAACACCCTCTCCCTCCCCCACCTGAAACACCCACTCCCTCCCCCACCTTAAACACCCACTCCCTCCCCCACGTTAAACACCCACTCCCTCCCCACCTTAAACACCCGCTCCCTAACCCACCTTTAACACCCGCTCCCTCCCCACCTTAAACACCCGCTCCCTCACCCACCTTTAACACCCGCTCCCTCCCCACCTTAAACACCCGCTCCCTCACCCACCTTTAACACCCGCTCCCTCCCCACCTTAAACACCCGCTCCCTCACCCACCTTTAACACCCGCTCCCTCACCCACCTTTAACACCCACTCCCTCCCCACCTTAAACACCCACTCCCTCCCCCACCTGAAACACCCACTCCCTCCCCCACCTTAAACACCCACTCCCTCCCCCACCTTAAACACCCACTCCCTCCCCCACCTTAAACACCCACTCCCTCCCCCACCTTAAACACCCACTCCCTCCCCCACCTTAAACACCCACTCCCTCCCCCACCTTAAACACCCACTCCCTCCCCCACGTTAAACACCCACTCCCTCCCTACCTTAAACACCCGCTCCCTCACCCACCTTAAAAACCCACTCCCTCCCCCACCTTAAACACCCACTCCCTCCCCCACCTTAAACACCCACACCCTCCCCCACCTTAAGCACCCACTCCCTCCCCCACCTTAAGCACCCACTCCCTCCCCCACCTTAAAAACCCACTCCCTCCCCCACCTTAAATACCCACTCCCTCCCCCACCTTAAACACCCACTCCCTCCCCCACCTTAAACACCCACTCCCTCCCCCACCTTAAACACCCACTCCCTCCCCCACCTTAAACACCCACTCCCTCCCCCACCTTAAACACCCTCTCCCTCCCCCACCTTAAACACCCACTCCCTCCCCCACCTTAAACACCCACTCCCTCCCCCACCTTGAACACCCGCTCCCTCCCCCACCTTAAACACCCACTCACTCCCCCACCTTAAACACCCACTCCCTCCCCCACCTTAAACACCCACTCCCTCCCCCACCTTAAACACCCGCTCCCTCCCCCACCTTAAACACCCACTCACTCCCCCACCTTAAACACCCACTCCCTCCCCCACCTTAAACACCCACTCCCTCCCCCACTTCAAACACCCTCTCCCTCCCCCACCTTAAACACTCACTCCCTCCCCCACCTTAAACACCCACTCCCTCCCCCACCTTAAACACTCACTCCCTCCCCCACCTTAAACACACACTCCCTCCCCCACCTTAAACACCCACTCCCTCCCCCACCTTAAACACCCGCCCCCTCCCCCACCTTAAACACCCACTCCCTCCCCCACCTTAAACACCCGCTCCCTCCCCCACCTTAAACACCCACTCCCTCCCCCACCTTAAACACCCACTCCCTCCCCCACCTTAAACACCCACTCCCTCCTCCACCTTAAAAACCCACTCCCTCCCCCACTTCAAACACCCGCTCCCTCCCCCACCTTAAAAACCCACTCCCTCCCCCACCTTGAACACCCACTCACTCCCCCACCTTAAACACTCACTCCCTCCCCCACCTTGAACACCCGCTCCCTCCCCCACCTTAAAAACCCACCCCCTCCCCCACCTTGAACACCCACTCCCTCCCCCACCTTAAACACCCACTCCCTCCCCCACCTTAAACACCCACTCCCTCCCCCACCTGAAACACCCACTCCCTCCCCCACCTTAAACACCCACTCCCTCCCCCACCTTAAACACCCACTCCCTCCCCCACCTGAAACACCCACTCCCTCCCCCACCTTAAACACCCACTCCCTCCCCCACCTTAAACACCCACTCCCTCCCCCACCTTAAACACCCACTCCCTCCCCCACCTTAAACACACACTCCCTCCCCCACCTTAAACACCCACTCCCTCCCCCACCTTAAACACACACTCCCTCCCCCACCTTAAACACCCACTCCCTCCCCCACCTTAAACACACACTCCCTCCCCCACCTTAAACACCCACTCCCTCCCCCACCTTAAACACCCACTCCCTCCCCCACCTTAAACACCCTCTCACTCCCCCACCTTAAACACACACTCCCTCCCCCACCTTAAACACCCACTCCCTCCCCCACCTTAAACACCCACTCCCTCCCCCACCTTAAACACCCACTCCTCCCCACCTTAAACACACACTCCCTCCCCCACCTTGAACACCCACTCCCTCCCCCACCTTAAACACCCACTCCCTCCCCCACCTTAAACACCCACTCCTCCCCACCTTAAACACCCACTCCCTCCCCCAAACACCCGCTCACTCCCCCACCTTAAACACCCACTCCCTCCCCCACCTTAAAAACCCACTCCCTCCCCCACCTCAAACACCCCCTCCCTCCCCCACCTTAAACACCCACTCCCTCCCCCACCTTAAACACCCACTCCCTCCCCCTGTGCGCACTGTGCCTGCAGTGTGTCCCATCCACAGGATGCACTGCAGCAACTCGCCAAGGCTTCTTCGACAGCACCTCCCAAACCCACCACCTCCACCACCCAGAAGGACAAGGGCAGCAGGTGCATGGGAACACCGTCACCTCCAAGTTCCCCTCCGAGTCACACACCATCCCGACTTGGACATATATCGGCCGTTCCTTCATCGTCACTGGGTCCAAATCCTGGTACAGTAGCATAGTGGTTATGTTACTGGGCTAGTAATCCAGAGGCCTGGACTAAAATCCAGAGTCATGAGTTCAAATCCCGCCACGGCAGCTGGCGAATTTAAATTCAATTAATTAATTAAATTCAATTAATTAAATAAAAATCTGGAATTAAAATACTAGTATCAGTAATGATGGCCATGAAACTACCGGATTGTCGTAAAAACCCATCTGGTTCACGAATGTCCTTTCGGGAAGGAAACCTGCCGCCCTTACCCGGTCTGGCCTATATGTGACTCCAGACCCACAGCAATGTGGTTGATTCTTAATTGCCCTCTGAAATGGCCTAGCAAGCCTCTCAGATGTAAAATCTCGCTACGAAAAGTCATAATAAGAATAAAACTGGACGGACCACCCGGCATCGGACCACTAGGCACCGGACACGACAACGGCAAAACACCAAGCCCAGTCGACCCTGCAAGGTCCTCCTTACTAACATCTGGGGACTTGTGCCAAAATTGGGAGAGCTGTCCCACAGACTAGTCAAGCAACAGCCTGACATAGCCATACTCACAGAATCATATCTTTCAGCCAACGTCCCAGACTCTTCCATCACCATCCCTGGGTATGTCCTGTCCCACCGGCAGGACAGACCCACCAGAGGTGGCGGTACAGTGATATACAGTCAGGAGGGAGTGGCCCTGGGAGTCCTCAACATTGACTCTGGACCCCATGAAATCTCATGGCATCAGGTCAAACATGGGCAAGGAATCCTCCTGCTGATTACCACCTACCGTCCTCCCTCAGCTGATGAATCAGTCCTCCTCCATGTTGAACACCACTTGGAGGAAGCACTGAGGGTAGCAAGGGCACAGAATGCACTCTGGGTGGGGGACTTCAATGTCCATCACCAAGAGTGGCTCGGTAGCACCACTACTGACCGAGCTGGCCGAGTCCTGAAGGACATAGCTGCTTGACTGGGCCTGCGGCAGGTGGTGAGCGAACCAACACGAGGGAAAAACTGACTTGACCTCGTCCTCACCAATCTACCTGTCGCAAATGCATCTGTCGATGACAGTATTGGTAGGAGTGACCACCGGACAGTCCTCGTGGAGATGAAATCCCGTCTTCGCACTGAGGACACCATCCAACGTGTTGTGTGGCACTACCACCGTGCTAAATGGGATAGATTCAGAACAGATCTAGCAGCTCAAAACTGGGCATCCATGAGGCGCTGTGGGCCATCAGCAGCAGCAGAATTGTATTCCAGCACAATCTGTAACCTCATGGCCCGGCATATTCCTCACTCTACCATTACCAACAAGCCAGGGGATCAACCCTGGTTCAATGAGGAGTGTAGAAGAGCATGCCAGGAGCAGCACCAGGTGTACCTAAAAATGAGGTGCCAACCTGGTGAAGCTACAACTCAGGACTACATGCATGCTAAACAGCGGAAGCAACATGCTATAGACAAAGCTAAGCGATTCCACAACCAACGGATCAGATCAAAGCTCTGCAGTCCTGCCACATCCAGTCGTGAATGGTGGTGGACAACTAACAACTAATGGGAGGAGGAGGCTCTGTGAACATCCCCATTCTCAATGATGGCGGAGTCCAGCACGTGAGTGCAAAAGACAAGGCTGAAGCGTTTGCAACCATCTTCAGCCAGAAGTGCCGAGTGGATAATCCATCATAGCCTCCTCCCGATATCCCCACCATCACGGAAGCCAGTCTTCGGCCAATTCGATTCACTCCACGTGATATCAAGAAACGGCTGAGTGCACTGGATACAGCAAAGGCTATGGGCCCCGACAACATCCCAGCTGTAGTGCTGAAGACTTGTGCTCCAGAACTAGCTGCGCCTCAAGCCAAGCTGTTCCAGTACAGCTACAACACTGGCATCCACCCGACAATGTGGACAATTGCCCAGGTATGTCCTGTCCACAAAAAGCAGGACAAATCCAATTCGGCCAATTACCGCCCCATCAGTCTACTCTCAATCATCAGCAAAGTGATGGAAGGTGTCGTCGACAGTGCTATCAAGCGGCACTTACTCACCAATAACCTACTCACCGATGCTCAGTTTGAGTTCCGCCAGGACCACTCGGCTCCAGACCTCATTACAGCCTTGGTCCAAACATGGACAAAAGAGCTGAATTCCAGAGGTGAGGTGAGAGTGACTGCCCTTGACATCAAGGCAGCATTTGACCGAGTGTGGCACCAAGGAGCCCAAGTAAAATTGAAGTCAATGGGAATCAGGGGGAAAACTCTCCAGTGGCTGGAGTCATACCTGGCACAAAGGAAGATGGTATTGGTTGTTGGAGGCCAGTCATCTCAGCCCCAGGACATTGCTGCAGGAGTTCCTCAGGGCAGTGTCCGAGGCCCAACCATTTTCAGCTGCTTCATCAATGACCTTCCCTCCATCATAAGGTCAGAAATGGGGATGTTCGCTGATGACTGCACAGTGTTCAGTTCCATTCGCAACCCCTCAGATAATGAAGCAGTCCGAGCCTGCATGCAGCAAGACCTGGACAACATCCAGGCTAGGGCTCATAAGTGGCAAGTAACATTCGCGCCAGATAAGTGCCAGGCAATGACCATCTCCAACAAGAGAGAGTCTAACCACCTCCCCTTGACATTCAACGGCATTACCATCGCCGAATCCCCCACCATCAACATCCTGGGGGTCACCATTGACCAGAAACTTAACTGGACCAGCCATATAAATACTGTGGCTACGAGAGCAGGTCAGAGGCTGGGTATTCTGCGGCGAGTGACTCACCTCCTGACTCCCCAAAGCCTTTCCACTATCTAAAAGGCACAAGTCAGGAGTGTGATGGAATACTCTCCACTTGCCTGGATGAGTGCAGCTCCAACAACACTCAAGAAGCTCGACACCATCCAAGATAAAGCAGCCCGCTTGATTGGCACCCCATCCACCACCCTAAACATTCACTCCCTTCACCACCGGCGCACTGTAGCTGCAGTGTGCACTATCCACAGGATGCACTGCAGCAACTCGCCAAGGCTTCTTCGACAGCACCTCCCAAACCCGCGACCTCTACCACCTAGAAGGACAAGGGCAGCAGGCACATGGGAACAACACCACCTGCACGTTCCCCTCCAAGTCACACACCATCCCGACTTGGAAATATATCGCCGTTCCTTCATTGTCGCTGGGTCAAAATCCAGGAACTCCCTTCCTAACAGCACTGTGGGAGAACCGTCACCACACGGACTGCAGCGGTTCAAGAAGGCGGCTCACCACCACCTTCTCAAGGGCAATTAGGGATGGGCAATAAATGCCGGCCTTGCCAGCGACGCCCACATCCCGAGAATGAATTAAAAAACCTGTGATGAGTAAACTCCACTTACATTCAACACAAACCCGGGAAAACACCTGTTTTATGTGAAAATAATTCAATACATTTTGGAAAGCTGCGGACATCACTGGGAATGAATCATCCCACAAGGATTTAGCGAATGCTCTCGGGGAGGTCAGTGTCGAGCGAATGATGTGAATCAGTATCTGAAAGGAAAGTCAGTTCCAATGATAAAAGTATTGTTGATCCTTTCTCTGAACATCAGGGGCAATTGTTCCCTCGAGACCGAGGCAGGGGAGGGAAATGGGGTCGATTTTGACTTCTGGGCGATAAATAAGGAGAAACTGTTTCCAGTGGTGGGAGGGTCGGTAACCAGAGGACCCAGATTTAAGGGAATTGGCAAAAGAACCAGAGGGGAGATGAGGGGAATTTTTTTACACAGCGAGTTGTTCTGATCTGGAATGTGCTGCCTGAAAGGACGGTGGAAGCAGATTCAATAATAACTTTCAAAAGGGAATTGTCGGAGGGTCAGTACTGAGGGAGTGCGGCACTGTCGGAGGGTCAGTACTGAGGGAGTGCGGCACTGTCGGAGGGTCAGTACTGAGGGAGTGCTGCACTGTCGGAGGGTCAGTACTGAGGGAGTGCAGCACTGTCGGTGGGTCAGTACTGAGGGAGTGCTGCACTGTCGGAGGGTCAGTACTGAGGGAGTGTGGCACTGTCGGAGGGTCAGTACTGAGGGAGCGCTGCACTGTCGGAGGGTCAGTACTGAGGGAGTGCTGCACTGTCGGAGGGTCAGTACTGAGGGAGTGCTGCACTGTCGGAGGGTCAGTACTGAGGGAGTGCTGCACTGTCGGAGGGTCAGTACTGAGGGAGTGCTGCACTGTCGGAGGGTCAGTACTGAGGGAGCGCTGCACTGTCGGAGGGTCAGTACTGAGGGAGTGCTGCACTGTCGGAGGGTCAGTACTGAGGGAGTGCTGCACTGTCGGAGGGTCAGTACTGAGGGAGTGCTGCACTGTCGGAGGGTCAGTACTGAGGGAGTGCTGCACTGTCGGAGGGGCAGTACTGAGGGAGTGCTGCACTGTCGGAGGGTCAGTACTGAGGGAGTGCTGCACTGTCGGAGGGTCAGTACTGAGGGAGTGCTGCACTGTCGGAGGGTCAGTACTGAGGGAGTGCGGCACTGTCGGAGGGTCAGTACTGAGGGAGTGCTGCACTGTCGGAGGGTCAGTACTGAGGGAGTGCGGCACTGTCGGAGGGTCAGTACTGAGGGAGTGCTGCACTGTCGGAGGGTCAGTACTGAGGGAGTGCTGCACTGTCGGAGGGTCAGTACTGAGGGAGTGCTGCACTGTCGGAGGGTCAGTACTGAGGGAGTGCTGCACTGTCGGA
Organism: Heptranchias perlo; assembly: GCF_035084215.1. Lineage (NCBI taxonomy): Eukaryota > Metazoa > Chordata > Chondrichthyes > Hexanchiformes > Hexanchidae > Heptranchias > Heptranchias perlo. The sequence goes on along the minus strand of NW_027139678.1, from coordinate 74,924 downwards.
GGGTCAGTACTGAGGGAGTGCTGCACTGTCGGAGGGTCAGTACTGAGGGAGTGCGGCACTGTCGGAGGGTCAGTACTGAGGGAGTGCTGCACTGTCGGAGGGTCAGTACTGAGGGAGTGCGGCACTGTCGGAGGGTCAGTACTGAGGGAGTGCTGCACTGTCGGAGGGTCAGTACTGAGGGAGTGCGGCACTGTCGGAGGGTCAGTACTGAGGGAGTGCTGCACTGTCGGAGGGTCAGTACTGAGGGAGTGCTGCACTGTCGGAGGGTCAGTACTGAGGGAGTGCTGCACTGTCGGAGGGTCAGTACTGAGGGAGTGCGGCACTGTCGGAGGGTCAGTACTGAGGGAGTGCTGCACTGTCGGAGGGTCAGTACTGAGGGAGTGCTGCACTGTCGGAGGGTCAGTACTGAGGGAGCGCTGCACTGTCGGGGGGTCAGTACTGAGGGAGTGCTGCACTGTCGGAGGGTCAGTACTGAGGGAGTGCTGCACTGTCGGAGGGTCAGTACTGAGGGAGTGCTGCACTGTCGGGGGGTCAGTACTGAGGGAGTGCTGCACTGTCGGAGGGTCAGTACTGAGGGAGTGCTGCACTGTCGGAGGGTCAGTACTGAGGGAGTGCTGCACTGTCGGGGGGTCAGTACTGAGGGAGTGCTGCACTGTCGGAGGGTCAGTACTGAGGGAGTGCTGCACTGTCGGAGGGTCAGTACTGAGGGAGTGCTGCACTGTCGGAGGGTCAGTACTGAGGGAGCGCTGCACTGTCGGAGGGTCAGTACTGAGGGAGCGCTGCACTGTCGGAGGGTCAGTACTGAGGGAGCGCTGCACTGTCGGAGGGTCAGTACTGAGGGAGCGCTGCACTGTCGGAGGGTCAGTACTGAGGGAGTGCTGCACTGTCGGAGGGTCAGTACTGAGGGAGTGCTGCACTGTCGGAGGGTCAGTACTGAGGGAGTGCTGCACTGTCGGGGGTGTCGTCTTTTGGATGAGCCATTAAACCAAGGCCGCATCTGCCCTTTCAGGTGAATGTAAAAGATCCCATAACACTAGTTGAAGAAGAGCAGGGGAGTTCTCCCCGATGTCCTGGACAATTTTATCCCTCAACCAACATCTCTAAAACAGATGATCTGGTCATTATCTCATTGCTGTTTGTGGGATCTTGCTGTGCCCCGATTGGCTGATACCTTTCACACACTTCAAAAGAACTTCATTGGCTGTAAAGCACTTTGGGACATCCTGAGGTTGTGAAAGGCGCTACAGAAATGCAAGTTCATCCTTTCTCCCTTGTACGTTCTTCTCTCTCTCTCTCTCTCTCTCTCTTTTCTTCTCTCTCTCTCTCTCTTTCTTTCTCTCTTATATTTGAGTTAATGATTCTGCAGGAGGTCCTTTCAACAAACTATCTGAGATCTAAACCTCACCCTTTCCAGCAGTCTCTGCAAAATCTCTCTCGATAAAAAGATTTCTGTTGCCGAGTTTTGTCCATCGAGGATGATAAAGTTCTTTGTAGACACAGAAACAAAGATCTCTCCTCTCTCCAGTGTCCCAACGTGCTCAGATCACAGATCATCCATTCAGAAATGATGGCCGTTTAATACATTGGTCACGGAGGAGGCCCAGATAGAAAGATTGCTCCTGGAAATGTTCCAGACTCAGAGTTTAACGTTTCTGTTGAATCGAAGCTGCTGTTTTATCCTCACAATCAAATTAGTCGATGGCCGGGGTCAAGGGTCAGGGTCGTGTAAACGGGGCTAATAAATGAAACCAGTCCCAGTGACTGAGACACAAATGTATATTCAGTCTGTGCAGCTCCTCAGAGAGAATCCACCTCCGCTGATTCCATTCACGGAAGGTCAGAAGCTAAGGATTAAAACCAAGTGATTGGAGAGCATCTCACTGACGAGGACACCTTCTCAAACAGTCCGAGACTGGGAGCTGACATCACTCTCCGCCAGGACTGACATCACTCTCCACCAGTATTGACGTCACTCTCCGCCAGTACTGACATCACTCTCCGTACTGACATCACTCTCCGCCAGTACTGACATCACTCTCCGCCAGTACTGACATCACTCTCCGTACTGACATCACTCTTCGTATTGACATCACTCTCCGCCAGTACTGACATCGCTCTCAGTACTGATATCACTCTTCGTATTGACATCACTCTCAGTACTGACATCACTCTCTGTCCGTACTGACATCACTCTCTGTCCGTACTGACATCACTCTCCGTACTGACATCACTCCCCGTACTGACATCACTCTCCGCCAGTACTGACATCACTCTCTGTCCATACTGAGAGCAAAGAGTGAGACTTATTTTGAGCCTAATTTTATTAATATTTGATTTTCCACCAATGAGGACGAGGTGACATGTAACAGGTATTAAAGGAAATGAAATGGAACACACCGATAGGTGAAGATAATCTGAGCCCAAATCCTCCGGGAGATTCAAATAAAGAGAAAGTGGAATTAATCTCTCTGTGAAAGAATGAAGTGGATAAAGAGGGTGAATCGAATGAAACCCTGACTCAGGAATCACCCGGCTCATATATTTATTGGTCTGTTTATTACCGTCTCTCGTAGATTGGATTGTCCGTGTGTGGAATTCGATTATAGGACAGGATCGATCAACAACAACTTGCATTTATATAGCGCCTTTAACGGAGTAAAACATCCCAAGGAGCTTCACAGGAGTGTAAATCAGACAAAATTTAACACTGAATCAAAGAAGGAGATATTAGGACAGGAGACCAAAAGCTTGGTCAAAGAGGGAGGTTTTAAGGAGCATCTTAAAGTAGGAGAGAGAGGGGGAGAGAGGGAGAGGTTTCGGGAGGGAATTCCAGAGTTTGGGGTCCAGACAGCTGAAGGCACGGCCGCCAATGGTGGGGTGAAGGGAGTGGGGGATGGACAAGAGGCCAGAGTTGGAGGAACGCGGAGATCTCGGAGGGTTGTGGGGCCCACAGGTGGATCTGTTCCTCCTCATGTTCCGGAAGGTACCAATGATTCTCCGAGGCTGCCTTCGTTCACCCTCCATATTATTGCGATAGGTCGATGGAAACTCTCAGTTGGTTGTTGGAGGAATGTTGACGTGGACACTGGGAGAACTCTCTGCTCCTCCTCCAATAGGGCCACAGATGGATTCCCATTGGCTGATGTCTTCTTGCCCCATGACGGTGAGTGGCTGCGAGAGCTCGGAGTTTGTAGAAGGAGATTCTCTTCCTTTTATTGAACTGTTTAAGAGATGCCACTTATTGACCTGCCCTCCAGCCCACTGATTCCTGCACTGAGTTGAGCAAGGCCTGCTCTCAGTCCCATTACTGTCAGCTCAAACTCATCCTCAACACTTCACTTCACTCCACCTTCTGACACCAGGCAGACCAACAAGCTCGTCCCCAGTCCTGGGCTTCAGACACTGAGCGACAAGGACAGAAAATCATTACACTCAAAACATCTCAACCAAAGGTTATTAGAATCACAAATTAAATCAGTCACCTGGAGAGGAAATAATGTAACTGGTGAGAGCTGGAAGATGAAGGAATCAACCAGTTAACCCCCATTATACTGAATATCGGAGATTCAGCGGGACTGATACACGACAAGTTGGGGCAACTATTTAGTAATTGAATGTCCTGTTAATTGCTCCAGTGATCAATGAAATCCCAGACAAGGTGTTTATTCCAAGGTCCATCTGAGCATCATTCCATCAGATGATGGTGTTAAACAGAGAGACATCCCAGTGACCCTCAGCACATTCGTTCCCCCGTCACTGCACATGGGATAATTAAGACGGGTACAGTAGTGCACTCCCTGTCTCTGTAACCACCTCCAGCCCTACACCCCTCCCTATCTCTGTAACCCCCTCCAGCCCTACACCCCTCCCTATCTCTGTAACCTCCTCCAGCCCTACACCCCTCCCTATCTCTGTAACCTCCTCCAGCCCTACACCCCTCCCTCTCTCTGTAACTCCCTCCAGCCCTACACCCCTCCCTATCTCTGTAACCTCCTCCAGCCCTACACCCCTCCCTCTCTCTGTAACCCCCTCCAGCCCTACACCCCTCCCTATCTCTGTAACCTCCTCCAGCCCTACACCCCTCCCTATCTCTGTAACCTCCTCCAGCCCTACACCCCTCCCTCTCTCTGTAACCCCCTCCAGCCCTACACCCCTCCCTATCTCTGTAACCTCCTCCAGCCCTACACCCCTCCCTATCTCTGTAACCTCCTCCAGCCCTACACCCCTCCCTCTCTCTGTAATCCCCTCCAGCCCTACACCCCTCCCTATCTCTGTAACCCCCTCCAGCCCTACACCCCTCCCTCTCTCTGTAATCCCCTCCAGCCCTACACCCCTCCCTATCTCTGTAACCCCCTCCAGCCCTACACCCCTCCCTCTCTCTGTAATCCCCTCCAGCCCTACACCCCTCCCTATCTCTGTAACCCCCTCCAGCCCTACACCCCTCCCTATCTCTGTAACCCCCTCCAGCCCTACACCCCTCCCTCTCTCTGTAATCCCCTCCAGCCCTACACCCCTCCCTATCTCTGTAACCTCCTCCAGCCCTACACCCCTCCCTATCTCTGTAACCTCCTCCAGCCCTACACCCCTCCCTATCTCTGTAACCCCCTCCAGCCCTACACCCCTCCCTATCTCTGTAACCTCCTCCAGCCCTACACCCCTCCCTATCTCTGTAACCTCCTCCAGCTCTACACCCCTCCCTATCTCTGTAACCTCCTCCAGCCCTACACCCCTCCCGATCTCTGTAACCTCCTCCAGCCCTGCACCCCTCCCTATCTCTGTAACCCCCTCCAGCCCTACACCCCTCCCCATCTCTGTAACCCCCTCCAGCCCTACACCCCTCCCTATCTCTGTAACCCCCTCCAGCCCTACACCCCTCCCTATCTCTGTAACCCCCTCCAGCCCTACACCCCTCCCTATCTCTGTAACCCCCTCCAGCCCTACACCCCTCCCTATCGCTGTAACCTCCTCCAGCCCGACACCCCTCCCTATCTCTGTAACCCCCTCCAGCCCTACACCCCTCCCTATCTCTGTAACCCCCTCCAGCCCTACACCCCTCCCCATCTCTGTAACCCCCTCCAGCCCTACACCCCTCCCTATCTCTGTAACCCCCTCCAGCCCTACACCCCTCCCTATCTCTGTAACCCCCTCCAGCCCTACACCCCTCCCTATCTCTGTAACCCCCTCCAGCCCTACACCCCTCCCTATCGCTGTAACCTCCTCCAGCCCTACACCCCTCCCTATCTCTGTAACCCCCTCCAGCCCTACACCCCTCCCTATCTCTGTAACCTCCTCCAGCCCTACAATCCTCTGAGATCTCTTCATTCCTCCAATTCCCACAATTTTAATCGCTCCACCATTGGCGGCTGTGCCTTCACCTGTCTGGGCCCTAAGCTCTGGAATTCCCTCCCGAAACCTCTCCACCTCTCTCTCCTCCTTTCAGACACTCCTTAAAACCCACCTCTCTGACCAGGCTTTTGATCTCCTGTCCTAATATCTCCTTCTGTGGCTCGGTGTCAAATTCTGTCTGATAATCACTCCTGTGAAGCCCCTTGGGATATTTCACGATGTTAAAGGCGCTATATAAATGCAAGTTGTTGTTGTTGCAGTGGTTGTGTGTCTCTGGGCTGTGATTGGATGGGGTATTCTCGAACGGATCCACAGTGCCTCACCCACAGGGACAGATTGGATTATTTGATCATCTGCTTCTTACAATCTCTGATCAGTTGATCACTACAAGGGTTGGAACTGGATCACAGGGTTGAGATGACATCATTGATCTTGAGAGTGAAGCTCAGTGATTGGTCGTCTAAACCCTGGAATTGGACAAAAAATAATTAAAAAGGCGAATGGGATGTTGGCCTTTATCTCGGGGGCTGGAATACAAAGGGGAGGAAGTGATGTTCCAGCTGTACAGAGCTCTGGTCAGACCACATCTGGAGACTGGGTTCAGTTCTGGGCACCGCACCTCAGGAAGGATATATTGGCCTTGGAGGGGGTGCAGCACAGATTCACCAGAATGATACCAGGGATTAAAGGGTTAAATTGTGAGGACAGGTTGCATAAACTTGGCTTATATTTATTTGAGTGCAGAAGATTAAGGAGTGATCTAATTGAGGTGTTTTAGATGATAAAAGGATTTGATAGGGTCGATAGAGAGAAACTATTTCCTCTGGAGGGAGAGTCCAGAACAAGGGGGAATAATCTTAAAATTAGAGCTCGGCCGTTCAGGGGTGATGTCAGGAAGCATTTCTTCACACAAAGGGGAGTGGAAATCTGGAACTCTCTCCCCCAAAAAGCTGTTGAGGCTGGAGGTCAATTGAAAATTTCAGAACTGAGATTGATGGATTTTTGTTGGGTGAGGGGATTAAGGGTTACGGAACCAAGACGGGTAAATAGAGTTCAGATAATTGAATGGCGAAACAGGCTCGAGGGTCTGAATGGCCTCCTCCTGTTCCTGTGTTCCTATGCTGTGTGTGGGATCTTGCTGTGCGCAAATTTGTTACCGAGTTTGCAAACATCACAGTGTCTACACCTCAAAAGTACTTAATTGTCTGTGAAGTGTTTTGGGACATCCTGAGGTTGTGGGAGGCGCTGTAGAAATCCCAGTCTTTCTTTCTTGATGTCCTTGATATGGAAACGGTGTCACACATTAATCACCGTCTAATTATTGTGGGTTTTAGGGCCAGTCTGAGCTGATTGTTTACCTGGTTTATAAATATTCTGTCTGTCTGATACAGAGTTACATCGAATTTACAGCACAGAAACAGGCCATTCGGCCCAACTGGTCCATGTCGGTGTTTATTCTCCTCACGAGCCTCCTCCCTCCCCTCTCCATCTCACCCTATCAGCATATCCTTCGATTCCTTTCTCCCTCCTGTGTTTATCCAGTTTAATTGCTCTGTAGAAATTTCCCTTTTCTCTCGGTGTTAATTGGATGTGAAAGATTCTCCAGCGAGTGGCTCCTCCCCTGAGCTCACCATCTGTGAACACATTTTACCCTCACTCTCCCACCTCCATATGGAGGGTCCGTGTCCCACAGGACTGAAGGGAGGGGAGAGGATGGCAGGAGATCTGTCATCGGCCTGGCACCAATACACTGGCACTGCCCCTCTGCCCTCCTCATCTGTGTCTGAGGGTCGCTGGTCAAAGGAGGGCAACTCACAGCTCAGACCGAGACTGAGAAACAGGATAGTGAGGGACAGGCGAGACTCTCACTGCTCCAGATACTGAAACAAGCTGCTGTCACCCGTCACATCGTCACTTTAGTAACACGCACAGAGACAGACACAGAGAGAGAGAGAGAGAGACACACAGATAAAGACACACAGACACACGCACACAAATGCAGAGACACATACACGCACATGCAGACAAAGAGAGACACACAGACACACACACACACCCCCACTTTGTGTCCCCGACACCCCGGCCCCAATAACACTCCGCACTGAGTGAACAGTGAGTGTCCGGGAGCTCACGGTAATCGGGTCCTGGGATTATAATAGGCAGTGGCAGCAATCATTTATAATCTTCATGCTTCAATAATTAGACATTAACATTCGATTAACAAGTCAAATTTGCAAAGCAAATATGTAAATGTGTCAAATTAGTCGCCCTGATTGACCAACAGATTCTCTGCTTACAAACCCGGACTGTGGATTACAATTCTGGCAAAGTCTTAATCAGCTGATGGACAAATCAGTCATTGTTTCCCCGTCTCTTGTCCGTAGTCACAGAGCAGGAAACGCGGACTGGGGACAGATTTAATCCAGAGCTTCACCCAGGAGTGTCGTGTTATCACCGGACATGTTCACTCACACCAGCTTTTTATTAACACATTTTCTCAACTGAACTCAAATTCTCAAACTGCCAGGATGGGATTTCCTGGATTATTAGCCCAGGTCTCGAGATTACTGGTCCAGTAATATAACCACTACACTCCCGTACCCTGGATTATTAGCCCAGGTCTCGAGATTACTGGTCCAGTAATATAACCACTACACTACCGTACCCTGGATTATTAGCCCAGGTCTCGAGATTACTGGTCCAGTAATATAACCACTACACTACCGTACCCTGGATTATTAGCCCAGGTCCCTGGTTCACGATAGACAGGCTGGGTGAGTGGGCGGAGATTTGGCAGATGCAATGCAATATTGGAAAATGTGAGGTTATGCACTTTGGCAGGAAAAATCAGAGAGCAAGTTATTATCTTAATGGCGAGAAACTGGAAAGTACTGCAGTACAAAGGGATCTGGGGGTCCTAGTGCAAGAAAATCAAAAAGTTAGTATGCAGGTGCAGCAGGTGATCAAGAAGGCCAATGGAACGTTGGCTTTTATTGCTAGGGGAATAGAATATAAAAACAGGGAGGTATTGCTGCAGTTATATAAGGTATTGGTGAGACTGCACCTGGAATACTGCATACAGTTTTGGTGTCCATACTTAAGAAAAGACATACTTGCTCTCGAGGCAGTACAAAGAAGCTTCACTCGGTTAATCCCGGGGATGAGGGGGTGGACATATGAGGAGAGGTTGAGTAGATTGGGACTCTACTCATTGGAGTTCAGAAGAATGAGAGGCGTTCTTATTGAAACATATAAGATTGTGAAGGGGCTTGATCGGGTGGATGCGGTAAGGATGTTCCCAAGGATGGGTGAAACTAGAACTAGGAGGCATAATCTTAGAATAAGGGGCTGCTCTTTCAAAACTGAGATGAGGAGAAACTTCTTCACTCAGAGGGTAGTAGGTCTGTGGAATTTGCTGCCCCAGGAAGCTGTGGAAGCTACATCATTAAATAAATTTAAAACAGAAATAGACAGTTTCCTAGAAGTAAAGGGAATTATGGGTTACGGGGAGCGGGCAGGAAATTGGACATGGATTTAGATTTGAGGTTCGGATCATATCAGCCATGATCTTATTGAATGGCGGAGCAGGCTCGAGGGGCCGATTGGCCTCCTCCTGCTCCTATTTCTTATGTTCTTATGTTCACTAACTCTCCCATCGAAGCCCATCCCTCTGGTGGAAGTAAAAGATCCCTCGGCACTATTTGAAGAAGAGCAGGGGAATTCTCCCCGTTATTTATTCCTCAACCAACATCACTAAGAACAGATTATCTTGTCCTTTATCTCATTCGGGATGGGCAATAAATGCCGATCTCGCCAGCGACGCCCACGTCCCATGAACGAATAAAAAAAAAATTGCTGTCTGTGGGATCTTGCTGTGCGAAAATTTGCTGCTGTGTTTCCTTCATTACAACAGTGACGACACTTCAAAAGTACTTAATTGGCTGTAAAGCGCTTTGGGACGTCCTGAGGTGGTGAAAGGCGCTATATAAATGCAAGTTGTTGTTTAATTGGAGAGAATTGCCTTCAATCCACAAATCTCACTGAATTCCCCGTCTGCCATTTTCACCTCAAGCCCTTCAGTTTCTAACATGTCTGTGAATTGAAATATTTCTGTGGTTAAAATATCAGATTGTTCCTTGTCATATTTATTGGACTATTTCTGTGCAGCAACTCTTGTTATAAGAAACCTAAGGGACTGACTGGACTCTGTGCAGCTGTTAAACCTGTGCTGATCCTGTCTCTCAGCAGGAGATCATCACACAGACCATAATATAAGTCTGTGATATCAGTCTCCCGGAAATAAACCTTAGCTCTGCGCTGCCTGTTAAATAATGTAAAGGGTCATCAGAAACTATGAAAAATAAAGCAAAAAGGAGCAATAATTTGCCCCAATTATTAAAGGACAGGACAGGACAATCGTGGGAATAAAATTACAGATACTGAGCTCACTTAGTGAGGAAAGTAAAAGGCCCCTCGAGCCTGTTCCACCATTCATAGAAACATAGGAACAGGAGGAGGCCATTCAGCCCCTCGAGCCTGTTCCACCATTCATAGGAACATAGGAACAGGAGGAGGCCATTCAGCCCCTCGAGCCTGTTCCACCATTCATAGAAACACAGGAACAGGAGGAGGCCATTCAGCCCCTCGAGCCTGTTCCACCATTCATAGAAACACAGGAACAGGAGGAGGCCACTCAGCCCCTCGAGCCTGTTCCACCATTCATAGAAACACAGGAACAGGAGGAGGCCACTCAGCCCCTCGAGCCTGTTCCACCATTCATCGGAACACAGGAACAGGAGAAGGCCATTCAGCCCCTCGAGCCTGTTCCACCATTCATAGAAACACAGGAACAGGAGAAGGCCATTCAGCCCCTCGAGCCTGTTCCACCATTCATAGGAACACAGGAACAGGAGAAGGCCATTCAGCCCCTCGAGCCTGTTCCACCATTCATAGGAACATAGGAACAGGAGGAGGCCATTCAGCCCCTCGAGCCTGTTCCACCATTCATAGGAACAGGAGGAGGCCATTCAGTCCCTCAAGCCTGTTCCACAGTTCATAGGAACATAGAAACAGGAGGAGGCCATTCAGCCCCTCAAGCCTGTGCCGGCTCTTTTAAATAGCTATCCAATTAGTCCCATTCTTTCTCCATAGCCCGACAAATTTTTCCCTTTCAAGTATTTATCCAATTCCCTTTAGAATGTTATTTATGGTATTAAGGGAGATGGGCCAAAGGCAGGTATATGGAGCTAGATCACAGATCAGCCATGATCTTATCAAATGGTGGAGCAGGCACGAGGGGCTGAATGGCCTACTCCTGTTCCTATGTTCCTATATTCCTATGTTTCCAATGAATCTGCTTTCAGGCAGCACATTCCAGATCATAACAACTCACTGAATAAAAAACATTCTCCTCATTTCCCCTCTGGCTCTTTTGCCAATTACCTTAAATCTGTGTCCTCTGGTTACCGACCCTCCTGCCACTGGAAACAGTTTCTCCTTATTTACTCCATCAAAACCCCTCCTGATTTTGAAGACCTCTATTAAATTTCCCCTTAACCTTCTCTGCTCTGAGGAGATATTTGTTGTCCAGAAATACCTTTCTTGGTGCAGGATTTTACTGAAAGCCTCTGAGCCCTTAATGTTCCTTCATAACCTCGCATTTCCTGCTATAATTCTCCTCACTGGAACCAAACCGCTGAGAATCAATTACAGCCAATGGAGGCCCATTCCCAGAGGCTCATGGGATTGGGAAGGTGGTTCTGAACACTCTGAGCTTATTCTGTTTAAAATCTTTCTGACAGAAAGTTAACCCTGTTAGAAAATAAGATTATTTCCACAATCATCTCCCCGGCCCAGGGCATTCCATCGTTCTGTGATCTCAGGGATTCCACGTCCCTGGACAGAACTCTCCGGTTACCATAGAAACAACCCACTCAGAAAAGAAATAACTTGCATTTATATAGCGCCTTTCACCACCTCAGGACGTCCCAAAGCGCTTTACAGGCAATTAAGTATTTTGAAGCGTAGTCACTGTTGTAATGTAGGAACACAGTATCCAATTTGGGCACAGCAAGATCCCACAAACAGCAATGAGATAAATCACCAGATAATCTGTTTTAGTGATGTTGGTTGAGTGTTAAATATTCGCCAGGACACTGGGTGAACTCCCCTGCTCTTCTTCGAAATACTACCATTGGATCTTTTACGTCCACCTGGGAGGGCAGATGGGGCCTAAGTTTAACATCTCATCCAAAAAATGGCACCTCCGACAGTGCAGCGCTCCCTCAGTACTGACCCTCCGACAGTGCAGCACTCCCTCAGTACTGACCCTCCGACAGTGCAGCACTCCCTCAGTACTGACCCTCCGACAGTGCAGCACTCCCTCAGTACTGACCCTCCGACAGTGCAGCACTCCCTCAGTACTGACCCTCCGACAGTGCAGCACTCCCTCAGTACTGACCCTCCGACAGTGCAGCACTCCCTCAGTACTGACCCTCCGACAGTGCTGCACTCCCTCAGTACTGACCCTCTGACAGTGCAGCACTCCCTCAGTACTGACCCTCTGACAGTGCAGCACTCCCTCAGTACTGACCCTCCGACAGTGCAGCACTCCCTCAGTACTGACCCTCCGACAGTATGGCACTCCCTCAGTACTGACCCTCGGATAGTGCGGCACTCCCTCAGTACTGACCCTCTGACAGTGCGGCACTCCCTCAGTACTGACCCTCCGACAGTGCAGCACTCCCTCAGTACTGACCCTCCGACAGTGCAGCACTCCCTCAGTACTGACCCTCTGACAGTGCAGCACTCCCTCAGTACTGCACTGGGAGTGTCAGGTCTGGATTTTGTGCTCGAGTCTCTGGAGTGGAATTTGAACCCGTGACCTTCTGCCTCAGAGGCGAGAGTGCTGCCCACTGAGCCCCGGTTAACACTCAGTTCTGCTCCTTGAACATGAGACCCCCGCCCAGACCCATGGAATCTGTTCTGGAATGATGCCGGGTTAAAGTAACGTGTCACATCAACAAAACAAAGACTGGATTCAATATAAGTAAAAAAAAATGGTAATGGAGAAAATAATGAGACTGAAGACAGACAAATCTCCAGGACCTGTTGGTTTCCACTCCTGGTCCCCAAACACATAATTGCTTCTATAGACAAGTCCTCATTCCCTCTGAGTCATAACGTGACCTTACGTGTGACGTAACCTGGCATAGCAACCCCCAGGTGACCAATGAGCCCGTTTATTGTGACTGGGTCGCAAGTGGGAACTTCACTGTCGCTAAACAGGTTTATTCATCGTGAAATCAATTCAAAACCAGGACAGCCCATAATATGCGGTGAAACGAGTGAACTTTAGAAAGTTGTGAGCCAATCGGGGACGGTCAGTGTGGGTTTGTGGAGTTGGTCAAAAAAGGAAGTGAGAGATAGAATAAAACTAAAAGAAAGGCCTTATATCGAGGCAAAGATCAGTAGAGATCCCACGGACTGGGGGAGATATAAAGATCAGTCGAGATCCCATGGACTGGGGGAGATATAAAGATCAGTAGATCCCACGGACTGGGGGAGATATAAAGATCAGTAGATCCCACGGACTGGGGGAGATATAAAGATCAGTAGATCCCACGGACTGGGGGTGATATAAAGATCAGTAGATCCCACGGACTGGGGGAGATATAAAGATCAGTAGATCCACGGACTGGGGGAGATATAAAGATCAGTAGAGATCCCACGGACTGGGGGAGATATAAAGATCAGTAGATCCCATGGACTGGGGGAGATATAAAGATCAGTAGAGATCCCACGGACTGGGGGAGATATTAAGATCAGTAGAGATCCCATGGACTGGGGGTGATATAAAGATCAGTAGAGATCCCATGGACTGGGGGTGATATAAAGATCAGTGGAGATCCCATGGACTGGGGGAGATATAAAGATCAGTAGAGATCCCACGGACTGGGGGTGATATAAAGATCAGTAGAGATCCCATGGACTGGGGGTGATATAAAGATCAGTAGAGATCCCATGGACTGGGGGAGATATAAAGATCAGTAGAGATCCCACGGACTGGGGGTGATATAAAGATCAGTAGAGATCCCACGGACTGGGGGTGATATAAAGATCAGTAGAGATCCCACGGACTGAGGGAGATATAAAGATCAGTAGATCCCACACACCGGGGGAGATATAAAGATCAGTAGATCCCACGGACTGGGGGTGATATAAAGATCAGTAGATCCCACGGACCAGGGGAGATATAAAGATCAGTAGATCCCACGGACTGAGGGAGATATAAAGATCAGTTGATCCCACGGACCGGGGGTGATATAAAGATCAGTAGATCCCACGGACTGGGGGTGATATAAAGATCAGTAGAGATCCCACGGACTGGGGGTGATATAAAGATCAGTAGATCCCACGGACTGAGGGAGATATAAAGATCAGTAGATCCCACGGACCGGGGGAGATATAAAGATCAGTAGATCCCACGGACTGGGGGTGATATAAAGATCAGTAGATCCCATGGACTGGGGGAGATATAAAGATCAGTAGATCCCACGGACTGGGGGTGATATAAAGATCAGTAGATCCACGGACTGGGGGAGATATAAAGATCAGTAGAGATCCCACGGACTGGGGGAGATATAAAGATCAGTAGAGATCCCACGGACTGGGGGTGATATAAAGATCAGTAGATCCCATAGACTGGGGGTGATATAAAGATCAGTAGAGATCCCATGGACTGGGGGAGATATAAAGATCAGTAGATCCCACGGACTGGGGGTGATATAAAGATCAGTAGAGATCCCATGGACTGGGGGTGATATAAAGATCAGTGGAGATCCCACGGACTGGGGGTGATATAAAGATCAGTAGATCCCACGGACTGGGGGTGATATAAAGATCAGTAGAGATCCCATGGACTGGGGGAGATATAAAGATCAGTAGAGATCCCATGGACTGGGGGTGATATAAAGATCAGTAGATCCCACGGACTGGGGGTGATATAAAGATCAGGAGAGATCCCACGGACTGGGGGTGATATAAAGATCAGTAGATCCCACGGACTGGGGGTGATATAAAGATCAGTAGAGATCTCACGGACTGGGGGTGATATAAAGATCAGTAGATCCCATGGACTGGGGGTGATATAAAGATCAGTAGAGATCTCACGGACTGGGGGAGATATAAAGATCAGTAGATCCCATGGACTGGGGGTGATATAAAGATCAGTAGATCCCACGGACCGGGGGAGATATAAAGATCAGTAGATCCCATGGACTGGGGGAGATATAAAGATCAGTAGATCCCACGGACTGGGGGTGATATAAAGATCAGTAGAGATCTCACGGACTGGGGGAGATATAAAGATCAGTAGAGATCCCACGGACTGGGGGAGATATAAAGATCAGTCGAGATCTCACGGACTGGGGGAGATATAAAGATCAGTAGAGATCTCACGGACTGGGGGTGATATAAAGATCAGTAGAGATCTCACGGACTGGGGGAGATATAAAGATCAGTAGATCCCACGGACTGGGGGTGATATAAAGATCAGTGGAGATCCCACGGACTGGGGGTGATATAAAGATCAGTAGATCCCACGGACCGGGGGAGATATAAAGATCAGCAAAGTGAAACAAAGAAAGTGGTAAGAGCTGCAGAAAGGGAATTGGAGAAAAAGCTTTCGAGGGATATCGAGGACAACACTGAAGGTTTTTACAAGTTTATTGAGAGAAAGAGGGAGGCTGAGAGTAATGTGGGCCCCTTAATGACAGACCCAGGTGATATTGTGATTGGAAATCAGGAAATGGCAGACTTGCTCAATATTTACTTTCTATCGGTCTTCACAGTGGGGGATGGGGATAAAATACCAGCGATTCAAAGTAAACTAAAAATAAATCAAGGGGAGGAACTTACTCGATTTAATATCAGTAAAATGGTAATGGAGAAAATAATGAGACTGAAGATAAACAAATCTCCAGGACCCGATGGTTCCCACCCCAGAATATTAAAAGAAGTCGGTGAGGAAATCGTTGATACTTTAGTCATGATCGTCCAAAACTCTCTCCATTCAGGAATTGTCCCCTTGGGTTGGAAAATTGCCGATGTCACTCCATTATTTAAGAAGAGTAAGAGAGATAAACTAAGAAATTATCGGCCTATTAATCTAATGTCAGTTGTGGGGAAGTTACTTGAATCTGTTATTAGGGACAGAGTGACTGAGCATTTGGATAAATATGAGCTGATCAGAGAGAGCCAGTGTGGATTTGTAAAGGGTGAGTCATCTCTAATGAACCGAGTTGAATTTTTTGAGGCGGTATCTAACGTGATAGATAAGGGAGTGTCTGTGGATGTTATTTATATGGACTTCCAGAAGGCATTCGATAAGGTTCCACATAAGAGACTGTTAACAAAAATGAGAGTGTGGAATTGGAGGAAACATTTTGATATGGGTGGGGAATTGATTCGGAGGCAGGAGACAGAGGGTGGGTCTGGGTAATGGGTATGTGCTCATTACACAGAGACATTGGTCGATTCAGTGAGTGGGAAAACTGGGGCAGATGGAGTTCAATGTGGGGAAGTGTGAGGTCATTCACTTTGGACCTAAGAAAGATCGATCAGAGTATTTTCTAAATGGTGAGAAGCCGGGAACTGTGGAGGAGCAGAGAGATTTAGGGGCCCAAGTACAGAAATCACTAAACACCTGTGGACAATTACAAAAAAATAATTAAAAAGGCCAATGGAATGTTGGCCTTTATCTCGGGGGCTGGAATACAAAGGGGAGGAAGTGATGTTCCAGCTGTACAGAGCTCTGGTCAGACCACATCTGGAGACTGGGTTCAGTTCTGGGCACCGCACCTCAGGAAGGATATATTGGCCCTGGAGGGGGTGCAGCACAGATTCACCAGAATGATCCCGGGTCTAAAAGGGTTAAATTATGAGGACAGGTTACATGGACTGGGCTTGTATTCCCTCGAGTTTGAAAGATTAAGGGGTGATCTAATTGAGGTGTTTAAGATTAAAGGATTCAACCGGACAGATAGAGAGAAACTATTTCCTCTGGTGGGAGAGACCAGAACAAGGGGGAATAATCTTAAAATTAGAGCTTGGCCGTTCAGGGGTGATGTCAGGAAGCATTTCTTCACACAAAGGGGAGTGGAAATCTGGAACTCTCTGCCCCAAAAAGCTGTTGAGGCTGGGGGTCAATTGAAAATTTTAAAACTGAGATCGATAGATTTTTGTTGGGCGAGGGGATTAAGGGTTACGGAACCAGGGCGAGTAGATGGAGATAAGATGCAGCCATTGAATTGAATGGTGGAACAGGCTCGAGGGGCTGAATGGCCTCCTCCTGTTCCTATGTTCCTTTCAGTGAGATTGCACTGTTAGAACAGATTGTGATTATTGAGATACTCTCACAGCAGTTTAAACAGACAAATCCTTTGCCACAGGTTTGACAGGTGAGATGAGCCAGTAATCCCAGTGATGGATGGAGATATATTATATGAGTCTGATGCTCCCAATCTCTGGGACTGGATTGAAAGTGTCAGCAGTTTAATGTGTATGAAACAAATCTGGAGGATCAGTTTTGAGCGGGTGACTGGGAGGCTGATGGGAAGATGCCTGGTGATTTGTGATCACTGGGATCAGTTTATTGATGAGATGTCTGATCCACGCTCATTATTTCCTCTTGCTGAGGATTTGAAATGTCTCTTTCCACCTCTAATTTCTCATCACTGATTTTCAAATGGAGCCTCTGCTTGTTCCCTTTTATTGTCTTTATCAGTTTTGATGTTTCATTCTGAAATTCACAGCCCCGTCACATCTTGGCCGATTGAGCCCATAATCCAGGCCGACACTCCCGGTGCAGTACTGAGGGAGTGCTGCACTGTCGGAGGGTCAGGACTGAGGGAGTGCTGCACTGTCGGAGGGTCAGGACTGAGGGAGTGCTGCACTGTCGGAGGGTCAGGACTGAGGGAGTGCTGCACTGTCGGAGGGTCAGTACTGAGGGAGAGCTGCACTGTCGGAGGGGCAGTACTGAGGGAGTGCTGCACTGTCGGAGGGTCAGGACTGAGGGAGTGCTGCACTGTCGGAGGGTCAGTACTGAGAGAGTGCTGCACTGTTGGAGGGGCAGTACTGAGGGAGTGCTGCACTGTCGGAGGGGCAGTACTGAGGGAGTGCTGCACTGTCGGAGGGTCAGTACAGACGGAGTGCTGCACTGTCAGAGGGTCAGTACTGAGGGAGTGCAGCACTGTCGGAGGGCAATACTGAGGGAGTGCTGCACTGTCAGAGGGTCAGTACTGAGTGAGTGTCACACTGCTGGAAGGTCAGTACAGAGGGAGTGCTGCACTGTCGGAGGGTCGGTACTGAGAGAGTGCTGCACTGTCAGAGGGTCAGTACTGAGGGAGTGTGACACTGCTGGAGGGTCAGTGTTGAGGGAGTGCTGCACTGTCAGTGGGTCGGTACTGAGGGAGAGCTGCACTGTCAGAGGGTCAGTACTGAGGGAGTGTGACACTGCTGGAGGGTCAGTGTTGAGGGAGTGCTGCACTGTCGGAGGGTCAGTACTGAGGGATTGCTGCACTGTCGGAGGTGCAGTACTGAGGGAGTGCTGCACTGTCAGTGGGTCAGTACTGAGGGAGAGCTGCACTGTCGGAGGGTCAGTCTTTCGGATGAGACATTAAACCGAGGCTCCGTCTGCTCTCTCAGGTGGATGTAAAAGATCCCACAGCCACTATTCGAAGAAGAGCAGGGGAGTTCTCCTTGGTGTCCTGGCCAATCGTTATCCCTCAACCAAAATCACTAAAACAGATTATTTGGTCATTTATCTCATTTCTGTTTGTGGGATCTTGCTGTGCACTAATTGGCTGCCACATTTCCTATATTGCAACAGTGACTACACCTCAAAGCAATAGGAAATGCAAATGGTATGTTGGCCTTTACTGCAAGGGGGTTGGAGTATAAGAGTAAGGTAGTCTTCCTGAAATTGTACAGGGCTTTGGTGAGACCATACCTGGAGTGCTGTGTACAGTTTTGGTCTCTTTATCTAAGGAAGGATATACTTGCCTTAGAGGCGGTGCAACAAAGGTTCATTAGATTGATTCCTGGGATGAGAGGGTTGTCCTATGAGGAGAGATTGAGTAGAATGGGCCCCTCTTGAGTTTCAAAGAATGAGAGGTAATCATATTAAACCATATAAGATTCTGAGGGGGTTTGACAGGGTAGATGCTGAGAGGCTTTCTCCCCTGGCTCGAGAGTCTAGAACCAGGGGGCATAGTCTCAGGATAAGGGGTCAGCCATCTAAGACTGAGTAGAGGAGAAATTTCTTCACACAGAGGGTTGTGACTCTTTGGAATTCTCTACCCCAGAGGACTGTGGATGCTCAGTCGTTGAGTATATTCAAGGCTGAGATCGATAGATTTTTGGACTCTCGGGGAATCAAGGAATATGGGGATCAGGTGGGAAAGTGGAGTTGAGGTTGAAAATCAGCCATGGTCTTATTGAATGGCGGAGCAGTCTCGAGGGGCCGAATGGCCTACTCCTGCTCCTATTTCTTATGTCAAAAGTACTTCATTGGCTGTAACACGCTTTGGGATGTCATGAGGTCATGAAAGGAACTATATTAATGCAAGTCTTTCATTAAATCATTTAAATTGATTCCCCTCGACACCAGAGTAAAATAGTCTTTCCCTCTTCATTGTATCAAAACACTTCATCATTTTAAAACCTCGATTAAATCTCCTCTTCACCTTCTCTGTTCCACTGGAAACAGTCCCAGTTTCTCAAATCTCTCCTCATAACTCTAGTTTCCCATCCTGGCCTCATCCTGGTGAATCTCCACTGTTCACTCTCTGTGGATTTAATGTCCTTTCTATAATGGGGCACTAAAACTGTCCCCAGTCTCTAACTGGGGTCTAACCGATGTTCTGTATCAACTCACCATCACTTCTCGTACTCTGTGACCCGATTTAATAAACCAGTGATGGGAGGGGTTTTGATCGAGTAAATAAGGAGAAACTGTTTCCATTGGTGGGAGGGTCGGTAACCAGAGGACACAGATTTAAGATAATTGGTTAAAGAGCCAGAGGGGAGATGAGGAGAGACGTCAGGAAACCAGTCACTAAAACACGTTGATGATTTTCGATTCTGCTCCCGGTCTGGGCTCTGTTTGCACTCTGAGTGTTTTTGGACCACTCGATGCATTTTACTCATTCACTGATCTCCCGTTTCCATAATTTGTTCAAACACTGTGGACTGGGACCAATTTGTGCTCCGATCGGTTCCCCACGACTGTCTCAGTTAATGATCCACACACAGCGGATCCGATGGGTTTATTCCTCGAATGCTCCTGTCTCTGGTCATCACCTGGTGCCTGAACTGGGAAAGGCTGAACAGGCTGGGGCTCGTTTCACTAGAAAAGAGAAGGCTGAGGGGTGACCTGATAGAGGGCTTTAAAATTAAGAAGGGGTTTGATAGGGTAGATGTAGAGGAGATGTTTCCACTTGTGGGGAAGGCCAGAACTAGGGGTCATAAATATAAGATCATCCCTAATAAATCCAATCGGGAATTCAGGAGAAACTTTGTTACCCAGAGAGTAGTGAGAATGTGGAACTCGTTACCACAAGGAGTAGTTGAGGTGAAAAGTATAGATGCATTTAAGAGGAATAAGAACATAACAACATAAGAAATAGGAGCAGGAGTAGGCCATTCGGCCCCTCGAGCCTGCTCCGTCATTCAATAAGATCATGGCTGATCTTCAACCTCAACTCCACTTTCCCGCCCGATCCCCGTATCCTTTGATTCCCTCAGAGTCCAAAAATCTACTGATCTCAGTCTAGAATATACTCAATGACTGAGCATCCACAGCCCTCTGGGATAGAGAATTCCAAAATATCTGGATAAACACATGAGGGAGAAAGGAATAGAAGGATATGTTGATCGGGTGAGATGAAGTAAGGTTGGAGGAGGCTCGTGTGGAGCATAAACGCCGGTATAGACCAGTGGGGCCGAATGGCCTGTTTCTGTGCTGTACATTCGATGTAATTCTATGTAATATCTGGAAGCCAGTCTGAGACGAGCTGAATCAGACCTGTTCTGTCACTCGATGATGTTATTTACACTCAGTCACAAAGTCAGGGAGCTGGAAATTTAATCTCCTGATGTGAGAAATGATTAGAATATGTGTGGGTGTCGAGACTGTAACTTTATGTCCTGTCAGTGGGGTTTTGACAAGATGCTCAAGATGGGTTAATGCTCCCTGACAGGGGAGGTTTTAAACTGTTCTCCCTGTTTACAAATCAGACTAAAGACCGATAAAATTCCAGGGTCATGTTTAATTCTGATGTGGAGATGCCGGTGATGGACTGGGGTGGACAAATGTAAGGACTTGCACAACACCAGGTTATAGTCCAACAGTTTTATTTTAAATCACAAGCTTTCGGAGCTTACCTCCTTCGTCAGGTGAGTGAAGGGTTCTAAAAACGCACAGCTTATATAGTCAGAGAACAATGCGTGGTGATTACAGATAATCTTTCCAACTGCCCCTGATCACATCTCGGCTGGGAGACGATCACAGCAATCAAATTCTACAATCATTGTAATAATAGGAAGATAGGAGCAGGAGGAGGCCATTCAGCCCATTCAATTAGATCATGTCTGATCTGTATCTTCACTCCATTTACCCTCCTTTGCTCCGTATCCCTCGATACCCTCACCCAACAAAAATCTATCGATCTCAGTCTTGAAATCTACAATTGACCCCCAGCATCCACAGCCTTTTGGAGAGAGAGTTCCAGATTTCCACTCCCCTTTGTGTGAAGAAATGTTTCCTGACATCACCCCTGAACGGCCGAGCTCTAATTTTAAGATAATTCCCCCTTGTTCTGGACTCTCCCTCCAGAGGAAATAGTTTCTCTCTATCCACTCTATCAAATCCTTCAATCATTTTAAACACCTTGATTAAATCACCCTCCAATCTTCTAAACTCAAGGGAATACAAGCCTGATTTATGGAACCTGTCCTCATAATTTAACCCTTTCAGCCCCGGTATCATTCTGGTGAATCTGTGCTGCACCCTCTCCAGGGCCAATATATCCTTCCTGAGGTGCGGTGCCCAGAACTGAACCCAGTCTCCAGATGTGGTCTGACCAGAGCTCTGTACAGCTGGAACATCACTTCCTCCCCTTTGTATTCCAGCCCCCGAGATAAAGGTCAACATTCCAAGATTTGCTGGTAAATTACTACATGGAATAATAACTCTCTAACTAACAGCACTGTGGGAGCACCGTCACCACACGGACTGCAGTGGTTCAAGAAGAAGGCCCATCGCCACCTTCTCAAGGGGCAACTCGGGATGGGCAATAAATGCCGGCCTTGCCAGCGACACTGGGAAATTCCCCGATCTCTACTTCCCGATTCACCTCCCACTTCTCTTGTCCCCTTTATTTACTCCCGGTTAATATCCGGCACTTTGGGCCTAAGCCTTGGTTTCTCGATAATATAAAATATAATAAAATAGTAAATAATTAGCCCAGTGCCCCTGAGAAAGGAGTGACTCCGACACTGGATCCATCCTGTTCTAGGAAAACAGAAGCTGGGGGTTTTCTATCTGATTCCTGCAGCAATAATCTCACACCATCTCCTCCTGACCTCCTGGTGACCTCGACATTATTGACAATAATGTTGTGAAGTGAATGGAAATAAAAATGGGGAGAGATGAAAAACAGGCCTTCGATTCACTCTCCCCCGTTTTACACTCTCACCAGAGTCACAATCTACCCCAAACACAGAGAGACACAGAGAGAGAGACAGAGACAGAGACACAGACACACAGACACACACACACAGAGAGACAGACACACACACACAGAGAGACAGACACACACACACGCAGACACAGAGATACAGACACAGACACAGAGAGACAATAAACTATCAGAGAAACAGGCTTATTATTTAATGAATGAAGATGATTGGCTCGATCTCTGAATCCTTCTGTAAACTTCGGAGCAGCTCATGAATCCCAGGAAATATTCCTGAGGATCAGGAGTGGGCTCCAGAAAGTCCACATCAGGCAGGAGTGATTCTGCTTCCAATATCCTCTTTAAACAAGTTTCCTTCTGCGATGTGCTGATTTAAATGTCACTCGGATCAAGTCTCTTTGTGTCAATATTACGGCTGGTTTGATTTTGCTGATGTTGGGTTGTGGTGAGTTTGAGATTTCCCTGGGTAAAGATCGCCCCCTTTAGATGTTCCCCTGTCCCTCAGCTGGTCCGAAAGCCCCAATAATACAGGAAGATAATCGGGAAACACAGAGGGAGCAGGAAGTGGGGAATGTTTCTATTCTGTGTCGTGGTTTTCACCGAATCATCAAATCATCAAATCATCAAATCACCGAATCATCAAATCATCAAATCATCAAATCACCGAATCATCAAATCATCGAATTGTTGAATCTTCGAATCACCAAATCTTCAAATCACCGAATCATTGAGGCGAATTTTAACCCCAAAGAGCGGGTGAGTTGGGGGTTTGTGGGAGGTTAAAATTACAGCTTTTTGAAGCTCGGCCACAACCCGGCTCCAACCTGCCCACTTCCGGGTTTAACCCCGGGGCGTTTGGACGCGGCTCAGCCCAATCCCGGAAGTCCCGCCCCCACTTAATGCTGGCGGGCAGATTGTTAAAGGGGCAATTTACCTCATTGAGATAGTTGAGGTAATTAATTTTTCATTGTTTCCAAGTCTGAAATGAATTGAAGCCTCACCTGCAGGGGTTTCCCGGGGCTTCTGAATCTCGTCAGGTGAGAGGAGGTGAGAATGGCCGATCCATGAGGTGAGTGAGGTCCTTTATTGCACTGCTGGTGGGCCCAGAGGAGGAGGACTGTTCCCTCCAGGCCCAACAAGCTCACCTGGCCAACAGGACCCCCATGATCGTCTGACCCCCTGTTGGCCGAGAACTCCCCCCGGATGGGAGACCCCCCACCTCCGATGGCCGGGACGCCTCATCGCTCCAAATCTTCATCCGATGTTCGACCTCCCCCCGATCACCTCCCCTCCACCGTGACCATCTCCAAGGCCCCCCCCCCCCATGTCCTCCATGGCCCACGATCTCTCCCTCCCTCCCTCCTCTCCGATTCCCGGCTCCTCCCCCTCCTGTTAATCCGACTGTCGCGCGGGAAACACGGAAGAAAAAATAATGACCTTCAATTGAGTCCCGATGTCAGATTCGGACACACTCACTTCACTTCCGGGTTCCCCACAGGAAAATCTACCCCCCGCTGAATTCCCCGCTCCAAGGAAAAATCATGCCCATAGAATCACTGAATTACCGAATCTTCAAATCATCAAATCATAGAATCTTAGAATCATAAACTCTTAGAGCACAGGAGGAGGCCATTCGGCCCATCGTGCCTGTGCCAGCTCTTTGAAAGAGCTATCCAATTAGTCCCACTCCCCCGCTCTTTCCCCATAGTCCTACAAATTTCTCCTTTTTAAGTATTTATCCAATTCCCTTTTCAAAGTTATTTTTGAATCTGCTTCCACCGCCCTTTCAGGCAGCGCATTCCAGATCAGAACAACTCGCTGTAAAAAAATTCTCCTCATCTCCCCTCTGGTTCTTTTGCCAATTACCTTAAATCTGTGTCCTCTGGTTACCGACCCTCCTGCCAATGGATACAGTTTCTCCTTATTTACCCTATCAAAGTCCCTCATAATTTTGAATACCTGCATTAAATCTCCCCTTAATCTTAACCTTCTCTGCTCTGAGGTGAACAACCCCAGCTTCTCCAGTCTCTCCACATAACTGAAGTCCCTCATCCCTGGTCCCATTCTAGTAAATCTCCTCTGCACCCTCTCCAAGGCCTTGACATCCTTCCTAAAGTGCGGTGCCCAGAATTGGACACAATACTCCAGCTGGGGTCTAACCAGTGATTAATGGCGTGTAACAGAAAGGCAGTGGATATTAACCCTAACTAGAGCAGGGCAATCACACAACACACAGGTGGATGGGAAATGAGCAGTAATGGCCCGTAGATCAGACATTGTCAGAACAAACATTGCCCTTTGCTGCTCCATTGGGAGCCCGAGAACCATTATATAAAATCACACAGGGCACCTACAGACTCAAAGGGATGTGGAACTCGAGCAACATTCATCTCAGTAAATGTGGAGCCCGTGAGTCTGTCTTTGGGATGAGACATTAAACCGAGGCCCCGTCTGTCCCCTCAGGTGGATGTAAAAGATCCCACGGCACGATTTCGAAGAAGAGCAGGGGAGTTCTCCCCGGTGTCCTGGGCAATATTTATCCCTCAAACAGCACCTGAACAGATAGATGATCTGGTCATTTATTTCACTGTTTATGTGTGAAAATTGTCTGCTGTGTTTCCTACATTACAACAGTGAGTACATTTCAAAAGTACTTCATTTGCTGTAAAGCACTTTGGGATATCCTGAGTTTGTGAAAGGCGCTATATAAATGCAAATCTTTCCTTCTCCTTTCAGTCAAAACAGCAACTCATGGGGAAGGCAGTGGGTTCAGGTGGGGGTAAGTCACTGTGGCCATTTTAACCTCTCGCCCTCCCGCCTGGTTCCCACCAGGGGGGAATGGGTTAAAATCGGGCCTGGTGATTCTACACCCATTTCCCGCTGGGGAGGAGTGGGTTAAAATCGGGCCTGGTGATTCTACACCCATTTCTCGCTGGGGAGGAGTGGGTTAAAATCGGGCCTGGTGATTCTACGCCCAGTTCCACAGCATCTGAGCAGAGTTTTAACGAAGAATCTTCGCCCAAAACATGAGCCGATCGGTTCCCTTTGTTTCAGACGCTGACAGACCTGTCGTGTGTTCCCAGCGTTGGTCGTTTACCATTTTACTCTCTGTAAGATCGAGGATTCGTCTGTTCCCATCGTCACCGGAGCAAGAAGTTAAAAAGATGTTTGTGTTAAATTTGAATGATTCCAACACACGACTCGTTCCCTAAAGTGCCTCAGATCAGCTGCGGAGTGAGGATTGGAAGTGGATTTATTCACAAATCAGACTCCGAGAATGTGATCAGTTCAAACAAACAGAGGCTGAACATGGAAATCTATTCAAAGGGGAATATGGAATAATACGTCAGCTGGGAAAACAGAGATTGCACCAAGTGTGTTCATTACAAACTCCAGACACGCTCAACAGCCCATAATTAGTGCTCAGTGATGTAATATTATCCTGTCAGTGTTTATTGCTTTATTACACGGTTCATTTAATGGATCAAAACAGGATTTTAACCTGCGCTCCTGACTCGCTCAGTAAGGGGACTGAGAACTGCAGTGACTGGGCCAATAGGAGGGTCGTGTCCCTGATCTCAGTTCACCCGTAGCCCAGGCCCAAAGGGTGGGGGAGGCCCATCATTTCCTGAACCGTTTTCTGTACAGAATCTTTGTGTTAAATCGATGGGCCTCAATCACAGGCTTTGGGCCTGTGCAAAAACACAATTCCCACTCAATAGAACCTGGTTGGTCCGAGCTGGAGACCAGACTCACAGGTAAAGGCGGCTCCACTAATATTTAATTCACTAATATGGCCACGATATTGAGGAATATTAAATCACACGGCCCCAGTCATTTTATACAGGCTGGTAAGATCTCCGATTCCCTCTAATGGTCGGTTCACCCACTCACAGGAAAGGAGAGACTTTTATTTAAGATTCTCCGTACGATCAGCATCGACTTTTATCTCCTTTGTGGTCGTTATATTTGCAAATTGGTAAAAAGTAATGGGATATAATTGTAATGGGATATAATTGTAATGTAGAGAGAGTAGATCGGGAGAAACTATTTCCAATGACAGGAGGGTCGGTAACCAGAGGACACAGATTTAAGATAATTGGCAAAAAAACCCAGGAGAGATGAGGAAAGTATTTTTCGGATTTGATGATCAAAGGATCGGGAGTGAGGCCACAGTCTCCACTCCCAGCGGTGGGTGAGATACGGGCGATTGGATTTAGGGGGGTGGTGTGTAGTCGGTTGTTGCTATGGATACAGGAAAACATGTTGTTATATTGTTAAACACTCCTCCAGCACGATTGGATTCTGTGAATCGAATCAAGTTCTCTTTGAGACAAGTTCCGCTCCTCGTCTGTTGTTGTGTTTGGTGAATGTTCCAGTGAATTGTCTGTTTCCTGTGTTGTCCTCACTGAGATCCATCTCCTCAGTCTGGGCCGTCTGTGCCCCCAGTATGAACACCCTGTGTAACATTAGACCCAATTCACCCATCACTCAGAACACAGCCCGAGACAATCTCACCCGTTTGGGCCAGAATGTGTCGATAAACACGGATTACTGAGCAAACCAACAACAGTAAACAATCACTGAAGTCCCAGTGAGGGCCCAGGGCAATGGAGATCTTCCTGACCGATTCTTCGATGTCCTGAGGGTTCATTAAATACACTACCACCGTGCTAAATGGGATAGATTCAGGATGGATCTAGCAGCTCAAAACTGGGCATCCATGAGGCGCTGTGGGCCATTAGCAGCAGCAGATTTGTATTCCAGCACAATCTGTAACCTCATGGCCCGGCATATTCCTCACTCTACCATTACCAACAAGCCAGGGGATCAACCCTGGTTCAATGAGGAGTGTCGAAGAGCATGCCAGGAGCAGCACCAGGCGTACCTAAAAATGAGGTGCCAACCTGGTGAAGCTACAACTCAGGACTACATGCATGCTAAACAGCGGAAGCAACATGCTATAGACAGAGCTAAGCGATTCCACAACCAACGGATCAGATCAAAGCTCTGCAGTCCTGCCACATCCAGTCGTAAATGGTGGTGGACAATTAAACAACTAACGGGAGGAGGAGGCTCTGCAAACATCCCCATTCTCAATGATGGCGGAGTCCAGCACGTGAGTGCAAAAGACAAGGCTGAAGCGTTTGCAACCATCTTCAGCCAGAAGTGCCGAGTGGATGATCCATCTCAGCCTCCTCCCGATATCCCCACCATCACGGAAGCCAGTCTTCGGCCAATTCGATTCACTCCACGTGATATCAAGAAACGGCTGAGTGCACTGGATACAGCAAAGGCTATGGGCCCCGACAACATCCCAGCTGTAGTGCTGAAGACTTATGCTCCAGAACTAGCTGCGCCTCTAGCCAAGCTGTTCCAGTACAGCTACAACACTGGCATCCACCCGACAATGTGGAAAATTGCCCAGGTATGTCCTGTCCACAAAAAGCAGGACAAATCCAATCCGGCCAATTACCGACCCATCAGTCTACTCTCAATCATCAGCAAAGTGATGGAAGGTGTCGTCGACAGTGCTATCAAGCGGCACTTACTCACCAATAACCTGCTCACCGATGCTCAGTTTGGGTTCCGCCAGGACCACTCGGCTCCAGACCTCATTACAGCCTTGGTCCAAACATGGACAAAAGAGCTGAATTCCAGAGGTGAGGTGAGAGTGACTGCCCTTGACATCAAGGCAGCATTTGACCGAGTGTGGCACCAAGGAGCCCGAGTAAAATTGAAGTCAATGGGAATCAGGGGGAAAACTCTCCAGTGGCTGGAGTCATACCTAGCACAAAGGAAGATGGTAGTGGTTGTTGGAAGCCAATCATCTCAGCCCCAGGGCATTGCTGCAGGAGTTCCTCAGGGCAGTGTCCTCGGCCCAACCATCTTCAGCTGCTTCATCAATGACCTTCCCTCCATCATAAGGTCAGAAATGGGGATGTTCGCTGATGATTGCACAGTGTTCAGTTCCATTCGCAACCCCTCAGATAATGAAGTTGTCCGAGCCCGCATGCAGCAAGACCTGGACAACATCCAGGCTTGGGCTCATAAGTGGCAAGTAACATTCGCACCAGATAAGTGCCAGGCAATGACCATCTCCAACAAGAGAGAGTCTAACCACCTCCCCTTGACATTCAACGGCATTACCATCGCCGAATCTCCCACCATCAACATCCTGGGGGTCACCATTGACCAGAAACTTAACTGGACCAGCCATATAAATACTGTGGCTACGAGAGCAGGTCAGAGGCTGGGTATTCTGCGGCGAGTGACTCACCTCCTGACTCCCCAAAGCCTTTCCACCATCTACAAGGTACAAGTCAGGAGTGTGATGGAATACTCTCCACTTGCTTGGATGAGTGCAGCTCCAACAACACTCAAGAAGCTCGACACCATCCAAGATAAAGCAGCCCGCTTGATTGGCACCCCATCCACCACCCTAAACATTCACTCCCTTCACCACCGGTGCACTGTGGCTGCAGTGTGTACCATCCACAGGATGCACTGCAGCAACTCGCCAAGGCTTCTTCGACAGCACCTCCCAAACCCGCGACCTCTACCACCTAGAAGGACAAGAGCAGCAGGCGCATGGGAACAACACCACCTGCACGTTCCCCTCCAAGTCACACACCATCCCGACTTGGAAATATATCGCCGTTCCTTCATTGTCGCTGGGTCAAAATCCTGGAACTCCCTTCCTAACAGCACTGTGGGAGAATCGTCACCACACGGACTGCAGCGGTTCAAGAAGGCGGCTCACCACCACCTTCTCGAGGGCGATTAGGGATGGGCAATAAATGCCGGCCTCGCCAGCGACGCCCACAACCCGTGAACGAATTAAAAAAAAGAATTCCCCAAAACCACAACACAATTCACCAGCTCAGTGATTGGAGCTTTCAATAAAAACCTGAGATACGAACCCCCCCCCCGATCCCCCTCTAATCTCTGGGCTCTGTTACCCACAGTGACCCCCCCACCCCGATCTCCCTCTAATCTCTGGGCTCTGTTACCCACAGTGACCCCCCTCCCCCCCCGATCTCCCTCTAATCTCTGGGCTCTGTTACCCCCAGTGACCCTCCCCGATCTCCCTCTAATCTCTGGGCTCTGTTACCCCCAGTGACCCCCCCCGATCTCCCTCTAATCTCTGGGCTCTGTTACCCCCAGTGACCACCCCCCCGCCCCCGATCCCCCTCTAATCTCTGGGCTCTGTTACCCCCAGTGACCCCCCCCCGCCCCCGATCCCCCTCTAATCTCTGGGCTCTGTTACCCCCAGTGACCCCTCCCCCCCCGATCCCCCTCTAATCTCTGGGCTCTGTTACCCCCAGTGACCCCTCCCCCCCCGATCTCCCTCTAATCTCTGGGCTCTGTTACCCCCAGTGACCCCTCCCCCCCCTGATCTCCCTCTAATCTCTGGGCTCTGTTACCCACAGTGACCCCCCCCCCCCCGATCTCCCTCTAATCTCTGGGCTCTGTTACCCCCAGTGACCCCTCCCCCCCCCGATCTCCCTCTAATCTCTGGGCTCTGTTACCCCCAGTGACCCCCCCCCCCGATCTCCCTCTAATCTCTGGGCTCTGTTACCCCCAGTGACCCCCCCCCCCCCCCGATCTCCCTCTAATCTCTGGGCTCTGTTACCCACAGTGACCCCCCCCGATCTCCCTCTAATCTCTGGGCTCTGTTACCCCCAGTGACCCCCCCCGCCCCGATCTCCCTCTAATCTCTGGGCTCTGTTACCCACAGTGACCCCCCCCCCCCGATCTCCCTCTAATCTCTGGGCTCTGTTACCCCCAGTGACCCCCCCCCCGATCCCCCTCTAATCTCTGGGCTCTGTTACCCCCAGTGACCCCCCCCCCCGATCTCCCTCTAATCTCTGGGCTCTGTTACCCACAGTGACCCCCCCCCCCCGATCTCCCTCTAATCTCTGGGCTCTGTTACCCCCAGTTACCCCCCCCCCCCCCGATCTCCCTCTAATCTCTGGGCTCTGTTACCCCCAGTTACCCCCCCCCCCCCGATCTCCCTCTAATCTCTGGGCTCTGTTACCCACAGTGACCCCCCCCGATCTCCCTCTAATCTCTGGGCTCTGTTACCCACAGTGACCCCCACCCCCCGATCTCCCTCTAATCTCTGGGCCCTGTTACCCCCAGTTACCCCCCCCCCCCCCGATCTCCCTCTAATCTCTGGGCTCTGTTACCCCCAGTTACCCCCCCCCCCCGATCTCCCTCTAATCTCTGGGCTCTGTTACCCACAGTGACCCCCCCCCCCCGATCCCCCTCTAATCTCTGGGCTCTGTTACCCACAGTGACCCCCCCACCCCGATCTCCCTCTAATCTCTGGGCTCTGTTACCCCCAGTGACCCCCCCCCTCCCCCGATCTCCCTCTAATCTCTGGGCTCTGTTACCCACAGTGACCCCCCCCGATCTCCCTCTAATCTCTGGGCTCTGTTACCCACAGTGACCCCCCCCCCGATCTCCCTCTAATCTCTGGGCTCTGTTACCCCCAGTGACCCCCCCCCCGATCTCCCTCTAATCTCTGGGCTCTGTTACCCACAGTGACCCCCCCCCCCCGATCTCCCTCTAATCTCTGGGCTCTGTTACCCACAGTGACCCCCCCCCCCCGATCTCCCTCTAATCTCTGGGCTCTGTTACCCCCAGTGACCCCCCCCCCCGATCTCCCTCTAATCTCTGGGCTCTGTTACCCCCAGTGACCCCCCCCGATCTCCCTCTAATCTCTGGGCTCTGTTACCCCCAGTGACCCCCCCCCCCCGATCACCCTCTAATCTCTGGGCTCTGTTACCCACAGTGACCCTCCCCCCGATCTCCCTCTAATCTCTGGGCTCTGTTACCCACAGTGACCCCCCCCCCCCGATCTCCCTCTAATCTCTGGGCTCTGTTACCCCCAGTGACCCCCCCCCCGATCTCCCTCTAATCTCTGGGCTCTGTTACCCACAGTTACCACCCCCCCCCCCGATCCCCCTCTAATCTCTGGGCTCTGTTACCCACAGTGACCCCCCTCCCCCCGATCTCCCTCTAATCTCTGGGCTCTGTTACCCCCAGTGACCCCCCCCCCGATCTCCCTCTAATCTCTGGGCTCTGTTACCCCCAGTGACCCCCCCCCCGATCTCCCTCTAATCTCTGGGCTCTGTTACCCACAGTTACCACCCCCCCCCCGATCTCCCTCTAATCTCTGGGCTCTGTTACCCCCAGTTACCCCCCCCCCCCCCCCGATCCCCCTCGAATCTCTGCTCCGTGGTGATCCAATTGGCCCAGATGCAGGAACAGAACTTTCTGACCCGTCCTCTTTCCCGTCATAAACCGAACCTTGAACTCCACCATCTTGTGCTCCCTGATCCCGAGGAGTCTCCGACTCCGACTCCGACCTCATCTCCCATCTCCTGGTTGTTACTTGATATCAGCTCCAGTTCCTGCTTGCAACAAGTCAACAACAACAACTTGCATTCATTTAGCGCCTTTAACATCGTAACATGGCCCAAGGCGCTTCACAGGAGAGTTTGTCAGACAAAAATTAACATTGAGCTCAAGAAGGAGACATTAGGACAGGTGACCAAAAGCTTGTTCGAAGAGGTCGGTTTTAAGGAGCGTCTTAAAGGAGAGAGAGGTGGAGAGGAGGAGAGGTTTAGGGAGGGAATTCCAGAGCTGAGGTGGGGCGAAGGGGGTGGGAGGGACTGGAGGCCAAAGTTGGAGGAACGCAGAGTTGGGTCATTGACCAATTCTCCCCTGTTGCCTCCTTTTTAGATTCTCCAACATGCACCCAGTGAACCGAAACCACCCAGAACACTCCCATCACTTCCTCGACATCACTCCCGTTATTTAAACCACTCAGCTCTTGGCCCACTCCCTCTTCCTGGTCCATACTGATCTCCACAGTTAATTTCCTTCTCTTCACGTGGGTACAGATGTGGGCACAGATGTGGGTACAGTGATGCAATGGTTCTGTTACTGGACCAGTAATCCAGAGATCATGAGTTCAGATCTAACTGTGGGCAGTTTGAAAATTCAAATTCAGTTTAAAAAAAAACGGGAGATAAAAATCTGGTCTCAGTAAAAGTGACCATGAAACTGTCGGATTGTCGTAAAAACCCAACTGGTTCATTAATGTCCTTTAGGGAAGGAAACCTGCCGTCCTTACCCGGTCTGGGCCTATATGTGACTCCAGTCCCACACCAACGTGGTTGACCCTTAACCTCCCTCTGAAGTGGCCGAGCGAGACACTCAGTTTGTATCAAACCCGCTCCCAGTGGTTCAAGAAGAAGGCCCAGCACCACCTTCTCAGGGCAACTAGGGATGGGCAATAAATGCCGGCCTTGCCAGCGACGCCCACATCCCCAGAATCAATAAAAAATAACACACCAGCACCTTAAACTATGTGAAAATAATCCCATCCCGAATGCTGATGGTAAATAATTCATTCTGATTCCCAATGGATGGAGAATATATAAACCTGGTGCTAATGTCACCGTATAAACTGCCTCTTCATTCCACTGTTCTCAGAATTAATGCGCTTTGTGAGAAACTTCAATAGTTCAGCAAGTGATAAATATTCAACACCCAAACCTCAATGTTCACTTTAATCGAGGGTGGAGAAGGAATGATTTTGTGCAGGTTGTGAGAATGAATTGAGCTGTTGCAGTATCTCGGCCTGGACCCAGTGCGGGAGGGGGGCTGCAGGGGGGGCTTTAGGGACAATGTGGTCGTCCAGGCAACGAACCAGTGATGGAAGGACTTTCCAGTCACATTTCTATGATCAGTGAATCAGTAAAGATGAGGGAGTTGTCCAGCTCGCCCTTCCTTAGAAACCTGGGATTGCTGCATCGAACCCTCCCTGGAAAATCGTTTCCTCTCCCAGTCCCCGGCCCACAGCCCATTCCGGGTATTAATCACTCTCGGTGTGAAGTGACTCCTGACATCAGTCCTGAACCTGCCTTTTCCCAGTCTGTCCCTGGGGCTCCTGGTCCTGCAGTCACCGTTTCACTTGTAATAAAGGAGGAATATTGGACCCAGGGGGTCGGGAAAACTCCCGGCTCTTCTCCAAATAACTGGACGGGATCTTTCACCGTCTCCTGAACAGGCCTCGATTTAACGTCTCATCCTGAGGACAGAGGTCCCTCTGTAGTGGGGGAGCGTTACTCTGGTGGGGAAGGAGACACACCAGACTGTCCTGTCTGAGGGTCAGGAGTCGTTCAGTGAGAGTGATGGTCCTGGGACACACCAGACTGTCCCGTCTGAGGGTCAGGGGTCGTTCAGTGAGAGTGATGGTCCTGGGACACACCATACTGTCCCGTCTGAGGGTCAGGGGTCGTTCAGTAGGAGTGATGGTCCTGGGACACACCAGACTGTCCTGTCTGAGGGTCAGGGGTCGTTCAGTAGGAGTGATGGTCCTGGGACACACCAGACTGTCCTGTCTGAGGGTCAGGGGTCGAGCAGTGGGAGTGATGGTCCTGGGACACACCAGACTGTCCTGTCTGGGGGTCAGGGGTCGAGCAGTGGGAGTGATGGTCCTGGGACACACCAGACTGTCCTGTCTGGGGGTCAGGGGTCGAGCAGTGGGAGTGATGGTCCTGGGACACACCAGACTGTCCTGTCTGAGGGTCAGGGGTCGAGCAGTGGGAGTGATGGTCCTGGGACACACCAGACTGTCCTGTCTGAGGGTCAGGGGTCGAGCAGTGAGAGTGATGGTCCTGGGACACACCAGACTGTCTAGTCTGAGGGTCAGGGGTCGAGCAGTGGGAGTGATGGTCCTGGGACACACCAGACTGTTCTGTCTGAGGGTCAGGGGTCGAGCAGTGGGAGTGATGGTCCTGGGACACACCAGACTGTCCTGTCTGAGGGTCAGGGGTCGAGCAGTGGGAGTGATGGTCCTGGGACACACCAGACTGTCCTGTCTGAGGGTCAGGGGTCGAGCAGTGAAAGTGATGGTCCTGGGACACACCAGACTGTCCTGTCTGAGGGTCAGGGGTCATTCAGTAGGAGCGATGGTCCTGGGACACACCAGACTGTCCTGTCTGAGGGTCAGGGGTCGAGCAGTGGGAGCGATGGTCCTGAGACACACCAGACTGTCCTGTCTGAGGGTCAGGGGTCGTTTAGTGGGAGTGATGGTCCTGGGACACACCAGACTGTCCTGTCTGGGGGTCAGGGGTCGTTCAGTGGGAGTGATGGTCCTGGGACACACCAGACTGTCTTGTCTGAGGGTCAGGGGTCGTTCAGTGGGAGTGATGGTCCTGGGACACACCAGACTGTCCTGTCTGAGGGTCAGGGGTCGAGCAGTGGGAGTGATGATCCTGTTCATTCCTCTTTTGATGTCTCGATGTGTAAAAGTCATTCATTGAACGTTGAGAGATTCGGGATATTTGAGAGACGGGAAAGGGAGTTCTAGAAATGGGACTCCAGCCGTTACTTTGAGCCTCTGAGAGTGAGGTCTGTGTCACACTGAGCACTCTGATACATTGCCCATGTTTAGCATTCAGCACAAACACCCCGTCATTTACAGGTTTGGACACTCACATCTTTCACCAGCGAGCTGCTGTCGGCAAACAGACTCTTGGGAATGGTCTCCTCATGAAATGAAACCCAAACCCAGCATCGCTGTGTCCTGTCCGTGTTAATGCAGCATCGCTGTGTCCTGTCCCTGTTAATGCAGCATCGCTGTGTCCTGTCCCTGTTAATGCAGCATCGCTGTGTCCTGTCCCTGTTAATGCAGCATCGCTGTGTCCTGTCCGTGTTAATGCAGCATCGCTGTGTCCTGTCCCTGTTAATGCAGCATCGCTGTGTCCTGTCCGTGTTAATGCAGCATCGCTGTGTCCTGTCTGTGTTAATGCAGCATCGCTGTGTCCTGTCCCTGTTAATGCAGCATCACTGTGTCCTGTCTGTGTTAATGCAGCATCGCTGTGTCCTGTCCCTGTTAATGCAGCATCACTGTGTCCTGTCCGTGTTAATGCAGCATCGCTGTGTCCTGTCTGTGTTAATGCAGCATCGCTGTGTCCTGTCCCTGTTAATGCAGCATCGCTGCGTCCTGTCCGTGTTAATGCAGCATCGCTGTGTCCTGTCCGTGTTAATGCAGCATCGCTGTGTCCTGTCCATGTTAATGCAGCATCGCTGTGTCCTGTCCGTGTTAATGCAGCATCACTGTGTCCTGTCCCTGTTAATGCAGCATCGCTGTGTCCTGTCCGTGTTAATGCAGCATCGCTGTGTCCTGTCCATGTTAATGCAGCATCGCTGTGTCCTGTCCATGTTAATGCAGCATCGCTGTGTCCTGTCCATGTTAATGCAGCATCTCTGTGTCCTGTCCCTGTTAATGCAGCATCACTGTGTCCTGTCCATGTTAATGCAGCATCTCTGTGTCCTGTCCCTGTTAATGCAGCATCTCTGTGTCCTGTCCATGTTAATGCAGCATCTCTGTGTCCTGTCCGTGTTAATGCAGCATCACTGTGTCCTGTCCATGTTAATGCAGCATCTCTGTGTCCTGTCCGTGTTAATGCAGCATCACTGTGTCCTGTCCATGTTAATGCAGCATCGCTGTGTCCTGTCCATGTTAATGCAGCATCGCTGTGTCCTGTCCGTGTTAATGCACGGACAGGACACAGTGTGTCCTGTCCCTGTTAATGCAGCATCTCTGTGTCCTGTCCCTGTTAATGCAGCATCGCTGTGTCCTGTCCCTGTTAATGCAGCATCTCTGTGTCCTGTCCGTGTTAATGCAGCATCACTGTGTCCTGTCCCTGTTAATGCAGCATCGCTGTGTCCTGTCCGTGTTAATGCAGCATCGCTGTGTCCTGTCCATGTTAATGCAGCATTGCTGTGTCCTGTCCCTGTTAATGCAGCATCGCTGTGTCCTGTCCGTGTTAATGCAGCATCGCTGTGTCCTGTCCATGTTAATGCAGCATAGCTGTGTCCTGTCCGTGTTAATGCAGCATCGCTGTGTCCTGTCCGTGTTAATGCAGCATCGCTGTGTCCTGTCCGTGTTAATGCAGCATCTCTGTGTCCTGTCCGTGTTAATGCAGCATCGCTGTGTCCTGTCCGTGTTAATGCAGCATCGCTGTGTCCTGTCCGTGTTAATGCAGCATCGCTGTGTCCTGTCCGTGTTAATGCAGCATCGCTGTGTCCTGTCCCTATTAATGCAGCATCGCTGTGTCCTGTCCATGTTAATGCAGCATCTCTGTGTCCTGTCCATGTTAATGCAGCATCGCTGTGTCCTGTCCGTGTTAATGCAGCATCGCAGTGTCCTGTCCATGTTAATGCAGCATCGCTGTGTCCTGTCCATGTTAATGCAGCATCGCTGTGTCCTGTCCGTGTTAATGCAGCATCGCTGTGTCCTGTCCATGTTCATGCAGCATCGCTGTGTCCTGTCCGTGTTAATGCAGCATCGCTGTGTCCTGTCCGTGTTAATGCAGCTCACAGCGTACAAATTGTTAGCAAAATTAAAGCCCATGGGATTAAAGGGACAGTGACTGTGTGGATACAAAATTGGCTAAGGGACAGAAAGCAGAGAGTAGTGGCGAACGGTTGTTTTTCAGACTGGAGGGAAGTACACAGTGGTGTCCCCCAGGGGTCAGGATTAGGACCACTGCTCTTTTTGATATATATTAATGACCTAGACTTGGGTATACGGAGCATAATTTCAAAGTTTGCAGTTGAAATGAAACTTGGAAAAGTAATAAACAGTGAGGAGGATAGAAACAGACTTCAGGAGGACAGAGACAGACTGATGAAATGGGCGGACACATGGCAGATGCAATTTAACACAGAGAAGTGTGAAATGGTACATTTTGGTCGGAAGAACGAGGAGAGGCAATCTAAACTAAATGGTACAATTTTAAAGGGGGTGCAGGAACAGAGAGACCTGGGGGTGTACGTACACAAATCTTTGAAGGTGGCAGGACAAGGTGAGGAAGCTGTTAAAAAAGCACACGGGATCCTGGGCTTTATTAACAGAGTACAAAAGCGAGGAAGTTATTCTGAACCTTAAGAAAACACTGGTTAGGCCTCAGTTTAGGAAGGATGTCAAGACCTTGGAGAGGGTGCAGAGGAGATTTATTAGAATGGTCCCAGGGATGAGGGACTTCAGTTATGTGGAGAGACTGGAGAAACTGGGATTGTTCTCCTCAGAGCAGAGAAGGTTAAGGGGAGATTTAATAGTGGTGTTCAAAATCATGAAAGGTTTTGATAGAGTAAATAAAGTAATCAGAGTACACGGATTTAAGGTAATTGGTGAAAGAACCAGAGGGGAGATTTGGATAATTTTTTTTACAGCGTGTTGTTCTGATCTGGAATGCGCTGCCTGAAAGGGCGGTGGAAGCAGATTCAATAATAACTCTCAAAAGGGAATTGGATAAATACTTGAAAAGGAGAAATTTGCAGGTCAATGGGGAAAGAGCAGGGGGAGTGGGACTAATTGGATCGCTCTTTCAAAGAGCCGGCACAGGCTCGATGGACCGAATGGCCTCCTTCTGTGCTCCATGATCTGACTCATCAAACATTCTTCACAGAGAGAAGTTCCCGGCTCAGACCCGGTACAGACCCAGTTAAAGGGGGGCTTGAGACCCCACACATTGAGGGGGAGGGGTTTAGGGGTTTAGGGGAGAGGGTTCAGGGGGCAGGGCGAGCAGTTTAGGGATTTGGGTGGTGGTTTTGCTGATTCCAGGCGCTGGTTGAATGGAGGCAGCGATGGCGGCCCTGCCTTCCCACAATGCAGCACGGGGGAGAATAGGCCCCATCAATAGCGCTGCACTCTGGGAGATTGTATCACCTGACCCCGTGACCCCGGACAGAAGGGGGAGGGGGAGGGGCGCTGGTGGCGGCCATGTTGGCTGTCAAATCTGCGCGGTGTGGTCACTTCCGGTTAGATACACTGAGCCCACAGAACCCTCCTCCTCCCTGTAACCCAGCCCCCTCCCTCTCCCCCTCCCCCTCCCCCTCCTCTTTCCCTGCCCCTCCCTCTACCCCATCCCCCTCCCCTGCCCCTCCCTCTACCCCATCCCCCTCCCCTGCCCCTCCCTCTACATCATCCCCTTCCCCTGCCCCTCCAGCTTCTTCTCCCTTCCCCCTCCCTCCCCCTCCTCTCCCCCTCCCCTTGCCCCTCCCCTGCTCCTTGAACCGCTGCAGTCCGTGTGGTGAAGGTTCTCCCACAGTGCTGTTCGGTCGGGAGTTCCAGGATTTGGACCCAGTGACGATGAAGGAACGGCCGATATATGTCCAAGTCGGGATGGTGTGTGACTCAGAGGGGAACTTGGAGGTGACGGTGTTCCCATGCACCTGCTGCCCTTGTCCTTCCAGGTGGTGGAGGTGGTGGGTTTGGGAGGTGCTGTCGAGAAACGACAGGGATGGGTTCATTAATATGTTTACTGAGAGATGGTGAAATAATGAAAGGCGACAAAGATCGGGACAGATGGGGGGGATCGTTCAGTCCACCTGGATCATAGATCGATGGAAAACTACAATCCCCCTCCCCTTAGTAACACCAGACAATGGTCCACAATCTCACTCGAGCAAACTTGTGGGCGGGAAAATCCAATTGCAATCCTCAGATTTCAGCTGGGAAGAGTTCAGGAAATTCCAGATATGATACTGAGCTACAGGGTGAGGTCCAATGTCAGTGGCTCAGTGAGGAGCACTCTCGCCTCTGGGTCAGAAGGTCATGGGTTCAAGTCTCACTCCAGAGACTCGAGCACAAAATCCAGGCAGACACTCCAATGCAGGACTGAGGGAGCGCTGCACCATCGGAGGGTCAGTACTGA
This sequence comes from Heptranchias perlo, assembly GCF_035084215.1. Taxonomy (NCBI): domain Eukaryota; kingdom Metazoa; phylum Chordata; class Chondrichthyes; order Hexanchiformes; family Hexanchidae; genus Heptranchias; species Heptranchias perlo. The sequence continues at coordinate 36,076 of NW_027139678.1, read as the reverse complement.
GGGAGCGCTGCACCATCGGAGGGTCAGTACTGAGGGAGCGCTGCACTGTCGGAGGGTCAGTACTGAGGGAGCGCAGCACTGTCGGAGGGTCAGTACTGAGGGAGCGCTGCACTGTCGGAGGGTCAGTACTGAGGGAGCGCTGCACTGTCGGAGGGTCAGTACTGAGGGAGCGCTGCACTGTCGGAGGGTCAGTACTGAGGGAGTGCTGCACTGTCGGAGGGTCAGTACTGAGGGAGTGCTGCTTTGTAGGAGGGTCAGTGCTGAGGGAGTGCTGCACTGTCGGAGGGTCAGTGCTGAGGGAGTGCTGCACTGTCAGCGGGTCAGTACTGAGGGAGTGCTGCACTGTCGGAGGGTCAGTACTGAGGGAGTGCTGCACTGTCGGAGGGTCAGTACTGAGGGAGTGCTGCACTGTCGGAGGGTCAGTACTGAGGGAGTGCTGCACTGTCGGAGGGTCAGTACTGAGGGAGCGCTGCACTGTCGGAGGGTCAGTGCTGAGGGAGTGCTGCACTGTCGGAGGGTCAGTACTGAGGGAGTGCTGCACTGTCGGAGGGTCAGTACTGAGGGAGTGCTGCACTGTCGGAGGTGCCTTCTGTCGGATGAGACGTTAAACCGAGGCCCCGTCTGCCCTCTCAGGTGGATGTAAAAGATCCCGTAGCCACTATTTGAAGTAGAGCAGGGGAGTTCTCCCCGGTGTCCTGTCCGATATTTATTCCTCGATCAACATCACAAAGAAACAGATTATCTGCTCATTATCAGTCAGAAAATCTTCAAAGAGTTAATTAAATATTCCTCAACCAATCCAGTGAGAGCGGGTCCCTTGGAATCCTCACTGAGCAATTAGTTAAAGGTTAGAGGATCACGTTTAAGATAAGTTCAGTCGACTGGATAATTCCGTGAGGTATAAATTCACCACAAAAAGGTTTGAGTAAAATGAGACCGTGGGGAATCGGATCAGAGACAGACCGAACGGTAAAGATCAGCCAATCAGGAGCACTAAACTGGAACCTGTCAAATAACTGAGGGCAGGATTTGAGCATCAACCAATGGGGTTAAAGGGTTAAATTCTCACTCGAATAACTGTTGAATGTGATGTTAAAGGCAGCTGGAGAGCAACTCTGTTCGAATTCAATCCATTAAACAGCCAGAAGGAAAATACTGCGGATGCTGGAAATCTGAAATAAAACCAGAAAATGCTGGAAACACTCAGCGAGTGAGGCAGCGTCTGTGGAGAGAGAGAAACAGAGTTAATGTTTCAGGTCAAAGGCCTTTCATCAGAACTGGGAGATGGTAAAGGGTTAAAGTTTTTGAGCAAATACAGAGGCAGGGAAAGGGGGGAGGGAGGGAAAGAACAAAAGGGAAGGTCTGTGATGGGGGGGAGGGCAGGAGTGATTAAATGATAAAAGGGATGATGGTGCGAGGCACGGAGGGTGGGAATGGGACAGGGGAAGAAACAAAAGATCGGTCTAGAGGAGCTGTAAATGGCAGCATCAGGACCATTACCAGAACCTGGTGTCCGAAAAAATGGGAGCAGAGGTTCTGATCTGAAGTTATTGAAATCGGTGTTGAGTCCGGAAGGTTGTAAAGTGCCTCATCAAAAGATGAGGAGCTGCTCCTCGAGCTTCCATTGAGCTTCATTGGAACAGTGTAAGAGGCCGAGGACAGAGAGGTCAGAGTGGGAGTGGGACGGGGAATTAAAATGGTGAGTGACCGGCAGGTCAGGGTCACTCCTGCGGACTGAGTGGAGGTGTTGAGTAAAGTGATCACCCAGTCTGTGTTTGGTCTCCCCGATGTAGAGGAGACCGTATCGTGAGCAGCGGATACAGTCCAGTAAACTGAAAGAAGTGCCAGTAAATCCCTGTTTCACCTGGAAGGAGTGTTCGGGGCCCTGGACGGAGGGCCCTTCATTAGAACAGTCGGCAAAATTCAACAGTACTTCATTGGCTGTGAAGCACTTTGGGACGTCCTGAGGTTGTGAAAGGCGCTATATAAATGCAAGTTCTTTCTTTCTTTAATGACTGGGACCCAGAGCTGGGGGGGTTTCAGATCTGATTCTTGCTCAGAGTTAAATGATTGTGTTTGTTTCCCTGGTGAAGGACAAATAATGGCGTCAGATTTCAGATTCCGCTCTGCCCCCGAGTCTCGGCCTCAGCTCATGTTTCCCGCTGCGTTTCTCAATTCTCCCAGTTTTTATTTTGAGAGATCGGGCCGTCCAGGATCTAATTACCTCGAGCTCTGCTCATTTATCCTCACCCTGTTTACAGATTTTAACGCTGTAAATCCTGTTAAATTAGCAGAGCTGGGAGTTGCGGGATTGGGATGAATTCAGACGGTGTGATTCCAGCCCCAGTCCTTCGATATCCCGGGGATTAATCTCACTCCAGTTATCATCATTCACTCTAAGTTAAAACATTTTCTTTTTGCTGTTTCTATTTGTTTTAATCCCCTTCCCTCTCCCTCCCAGCTGCTCCTTGTTGGTCTGAGGTTCCACAGCTCTGGTCACCCCCTCACCCCCCCAGTACCTCACCCCCAAGGGGCCATTGTTCGTGTGATGGTGAATGTCAGCTGGATATTTGACCTTGGGGGGAATCCTGTCTCCAACCAGTGGTTGAAGATGTCCCATAAACAGCGATGTGATAATGACCGGATAATCTGTTTTATGATGTTGGTTAAGAACACAAGAACATAACATAAGAAATAGGAGCAGGAGTCGGCCATTCGGCCCCTCGAGTCTTCTCCGCCATTCAATCAAATCATGGCTGACCTTTGACCTCAACCGGGTGCGGTAGCATAGTGGTTATGTTACTGGACTAGTAATCCAGAGGACTAATATTCCGGAGTCATGAGTTCAAATCCCGCTACGGCAGCTGGGGAATTTAAATTCAGTTAATTAAATAAAAATCTGGAATAAAAAAAACTAGTATCAGTAATGAAACTACGGATTGCTGTAAAAACCCATCTGATTCACTAATGTCCTTTAGGGAAGGAAACCTGCCGTCCTTACCCGGTCTGCCCGATACGTGACTCCAGACCCACTGCAATATGGTTGATTCTTAATCGCCTTCTGAAATGGCCTTGGAAGCCCCTCAATTGTTCAAGTTGGCGGCTCACCACCACCTTCTCAAGAGCAATTAGGGATGGGCAATAAATGCCGGCCCTGCCAGCGACACCCACATCCCATGAACGAATTTTAAAAAACTCTCTTGCTGTTTGTGGTTTATATTAACGATTTGGACTTGATTGGCAAACTTGCAGACGACGCAAAAATTGTCCGTGTAGTTGATAGTGAAGAGGATAGCTGTAGACTCCAAGAAGATATCAATGGGTTGGTGGAGTGGGCGGAAAAGTGGCAAATGGAGTTCAACCCGGAGAAGTGTGAGGTAATGCACTTAGGGAGGGCAAACAGTAAAAGGGAATACGCAGTAAACGGGAATATATTGAGAGGGGTAGAGGAAGTGAGAGACCTTGGAGTGCATGTGCACAGGTCCCTGAAGGTGGCAGTACAGGTAGATAAGGTTGTGAAGAAGGCATACGGAATGCTCTCCGTTATTAGCCGAGGTACAGAATACAAAAGCAGGGATGTAATGATGGAACTGTATAAAATGCTGGTAAGGACACAGCTGGAGTATTGTGCGCAGTTCTGGTCACCACATTACAGGAAGGATGTAATTGCTCTGCAGAGAGTGCAGAGAAGATTTACAAGAATGTTGCCAGGGCTTGAAAATTGCAGCTACGAGGAGAGATTGGATAGGCTGGGGTTGTTTTCGTTGGAGCAGAGGAGGCTGAGGGGAGACTTGATTGAGGTGTACAAAATTATGAGGGGCCCAGAGAGAGTAGATAGGAAGTACCTGTTTCCCCTAGCGGAGAGTTCAAGAACTAGAGGACATAGATTTAAGCTGATTGGTGGAAGGATTAGAGGGGACATGAGGAAAAACTTTTTTACCCAGAGGGTGGTGGGTGTATGGAATTCGCTGCCCGAATTGGTGGTAGAGGCAGGGACCCTCAACTCTTTTAAAAAGTACCTGGACCTGCAGCTAAAGTGCTGTAAGCTGCAGGGCAACGGACCGGGTGCTGGAAGGTGGGATTAGAATGGGCACCTGGTTGTTCTTCGAGCCGGTGCGGACACGATGGGCCGAATGGCCTCCTTCTGTGCTGTATCTTTTCTATGGTTCTATGGTTCTATATTCTTTTACCAATTCCCTTAAATCTGTGTCCTCTGGTTACCGACCCTCCTGCCAATGAAAACAGTTTCTCTTTATTTACTCTATCAAAACCCTTCATGATTTTGAACACCTCGATCAAATCTCCCCTTAACCTTCTCTGCTCTGAGGAGAACAACCCCAGCTTCTCCAGTCTCTCCACATAACTGAAGTCCCTCATCCCTGGTCCCATTCTAGTAAATCTCCTCTGCACCCTCTCCGAGGCCTTCACATCCTTCCTAAATTGCGGTGCCCAGAATTGGTCACAATTCTCCAGCTGAGGCCTGACCGGTGTTTTATAAAGGTTTAGCATAACTTCCTCGCTTTTGTACTCTATGCCCCTATTTATAAAGCCCAGAACCCTGTACACTATTTTAACAGCCTTATTAACTTGTCCTGTCACCTTCAATGATTTGTGTACATCCACCCCCAGGTCTCTCTGTTCCTGCACCCCCTTTAAAATTGTACCATTTAGTTTTCATTCTTCTGACCAAAGTGAATCTCTTCACACTTCTCTTAATATAAATCAAAAAGAGCAGTGGTCCCAACACCGAGCCCTGGGGGACACCACTGTAAACTTCCCTCCAGTCTGAAAAACAACCGCTCACCACTACTCTCTGCTTTCTGTCCCTCAGACAATTTCATCCCCACACCCCCACTGTCCCTTTAATCTCATGGGCTTCACATTTGCTGACAAGTCTATTATGTGTTTTGAAAGTCCAATATTATATATAATATATATTCACATTCATATAGATATAAATATGTGTATATATGGGGTTAATGTATTTAAATATATAAATAAGTGTGTACACTTACATATACCTGCATGTCCTTCTGTACACAAACACACACACGTGTATATTGATATAAACCCATTGCCCCCGCCCTTGTCCCACACACAGGACTCTGCCCCTCACTCATTCCCCTGGAACACTGAGGGGACCCAGCCTGAGGAAGGGGATTTACAGGGAGAGTGAGACTGGCCGCGGTGAGGGGGAGGCTGCTCATTTATTCCAGGCTCCAGTTTTCGATCGCTGTCTGTATCCCAGCCATCAGCCCACAGGCAGTGTGTGCAAAGCTTTCACAGACCAGCATTAACACTGAATTAAAGGGCTGGACGGCCCCAATGTGCCGAGTGATTCGTTTCCCGTCTTGGTTCATTCAGTGCGGATGCTGCCGTGGATCGGGGGCTGGACGTGTCGAGCTATCGAGAGAGGGGAACATTCGCCCGTCTCCAGTGAACACACGACTCTCACAAACCAACCGGGATAAAACTGGAAGCTTTAAAGTGGAGCTGGGTCGGTCCAATCAGTCCTGGGAATAATCCGTGCAGGAAATAACCTTCAGAAATAGGCGGTGAGTGAGAGAGAGAGAAATCGGGGGCTCCGGGCAGGTGGATCGAGATTATTGCAGCCCAACACCATCCATTTATTACAGTGTGTGGACAGTGTACAGCCCACAGCAACAACAACAACTACCTGCATTTATATAGCGCCTTTAAGGGAGGGAAACCTCCCAAGGCCCTTCACAGGAGGGGATTATCAGACAGAATTTACACCGAGTCACAGAAGGAGATATTAGGACAGGAGACCAAAAACTCGGTCAAAGAGGCAGGTTTTAAGGAGCATCTTAAAGGAGGAGAGAGAGGTGGAGAGGGGGAGAGGTTTAGGGAGGGAATTCCAGAGCTCAGGGACTCGGCAGCTGAAGGCACGGCCGCCAATGGTGGAGCGATTAAAATCGGGGATGGACAAGAGGCCAGAATTGGAGGAGTGCAGAGATCTCGGAGGGTTGTAGGGCTGGAGGAGGTTACAGAGATAGGGAGGGGCGAGGCCAGGGAGGGATTTGATCACAAGGATGAGAATTTTAAAATCGAGACGTTCCCGGACCGGGAGCCAGTGTAGGTCAGTGAGCACAGGGGGTGATGGGTGAACGGGACTTGGTGCGAGTTAGGATACGGGCAGCAGAGTTTTGGATGAGCTTTAGGGAGGATAAAGATCATTGTTTTATTCCAGTTTATACACGGTTCAGTAACACTTCCTGGTTTTATTTCAGTGACAGCAGAGTGTTCAATTTCGAAGCTCTGTTTTTATTTTGATCGATTTCTTTATCTTCAGATATCTTTTAAATCTAATCTCAGGATCTGTTTACAGAACTCTCTCCAAATCCCAATCAATCCCTGGTTAATGCTCGTGTTGTTCTGGGGTTTCTGAAACTGCCCCGTTAATTGTTGGATATTGTTTCTTGGGAGAACAGTGTGGAGCTGTGTTTGGGGAGAGAATTCCTCTCACCCTTTATATCATTTATTAAACTCAATTCCAAATTTACTCTGGGTTCCAGTCAGGACTGAAACATCTGGAATATTAATGATGAATAATAATGAGAGAGCTGTTACTAAACGATGGAGGTTCGTTAGGAGACGGAGGCTGGTGTGAGTCAGTTTAACACAGAGAGCCCGTGTTAGTGAGAGAGAGAGTCAGACACACAGAGCAGTGTATAAACCCCTTCGTACCTTTTTTTTATTCGTTCATGGGATGTGGGCGTCGCTGGCGAGGCCGGCATTTATTGCCCATCCCTAATTGCCCTTGAGAAGGTGGAATAAACTGGAATAAAACAATGATCTTTATCCTCCCTAAAGCTCATCCAAAACTCTGCTGCCCGTATCCTAACTCGCACCAAGTCCCGTTCACCCATCACCCCCTGTGCTCACTGACCTACACTGGCTCCCGGTCCGGGAACGCCTCGATTTTAAAATTCTCATCCTTGTGTTCAAATCCCTCCCTGGCCTCGCCCCTCCCTATCTCTGTCACCTCCTCCAGCCCTACAACCCTCCGAGATCTCTGCACTCCTCCAATTCTGGCCTCTTGTCCATCCCCGATTTTAATCGCTCCACCATTGGCGGCCGTGCCTTCAGCTGCCGAGGCCCTAAACTCTGGAATTCCCTCCCTAAACCTCTCCACCTCTCCAACTATCTCTCCTCCTTTAAGGCGCTCCTTAAAACCCACCTCTTTGACCAAGTTGTTGGTTAGTCCGGATTAATGCCAGTCTCTGATTAACCCCAGACCCGGATTAACGCCAGTCCCTGATTAACCCCAGTCTCTGATTAACCCCAGTCCCGGATGAACCCCAGTCCCTGATTAACCCCAGTCCCGGATTAACCCCAGTCTCTGATTAACCCCAGTCCCTGATTAACCCCAGTCTCTGATTAACCCCAGTCCCTGATTAACCCCAGTCCCGGATTAACCCCAGTCCCGGATTAACCCCAGTCTCTGATTAACCCCAGTCCTGGATTAACGCCAGTCTCTGATTAACCCCAGTCCCGGATTAATGCCAGTCCCTGATTAACCCCAGTCCCGGATTAATGCCAGTCCCTTATTAACCCCAGTCCCGGATTAACCCCAGTCCCGGATTAACCCCAGTCCCGGATTAACCCCAGTCTCTGATTAACCCCAGTCCGGATTAACCCCAGACCCGGATTAACCCCAGTCCCGGATTCCCTTTCACTTGCCGTGTGTTTCTGAATGTAAATCCCTGTCACTGGGAGGCAGCAGCCGAGGTCCCAACCCCCGGTCTCAGGGTCTGTTACTGTCCGGTGCCCAAACACACGGCAGAGGGTTTGATCGAGTCGATGGTCCAGACAGTGATCTGAAGCAGGTCGATCTGGGTGTGTCGCGACTCACTGATCCGGATTAACGGGCTGAGGATTTGCTGATGCAACAATTTAGATGCCTGAAGGACAGAAGTTTATTGGGTGAGTCTCTCCGATCGGGGCACTGGGCGAGTTGCTGACTGAGGGCTTCGGACGGGGAAATTTGCGGACAATTCCAGATTAGGAGGTGTGGTTAATTCTTCAGAAGGTTAAAGGAAGCTGCTGAGGGATATTGATGAGATGGGGAATGGGCTGGACAGGGGCAGAGGGATATTGATGAGATGGGGAATGGGCTGGACAGGGACAGAGGGATATTGATGAGATGGGGAATGGGCTGGACAGGGGCAGAGGGATATTCATGAGATGGGGAATGGGCTGGACAGGGGCAGAGGGATATTGATGAGATGGGGGAATTGGCTGGACAGGGGCAGAGGGATATTGATGAGATGGGGAATGAGCTGGACAGGGGCAGAGGGATATTGATGAGATGGGGGAATTGGCTGGACAGGGGCAGAGGGATATTGATGAGATGGGGAATGGGCTGGACAGGGGCAGAGGGATATTGATGAGATGGGGAATGGGCTGGACAGGGACAGAGGGATATTGATGAGATGGGGAATGGTTTGGACAGGGGCAGAGGGATATTGATGAGATGGGGAATGGGCTGGACAGGGACAGAGGGATATTGATGAGATGGGGGAATTGGCTGGACAGGGGCAGAGGGATATTGATGAGATGGGGAATGAGCTGGACAGGGGCAGAGGGATATTGATGAGATGGGGGAATTGGCTGGACAGGGGCAGAGGGATATTGATGAGATGGGGAATGGTCTGGACAGGGGCAGAGGGATATTGATGAGATGGGAAATGGGCTGGACAGGGGCAGAGGGATATTGATGAGATGGGGGAATGGGCTGGACAGGGGCAGAGGGATATTGATGAGATGGGGAATGTGCTGGACAGGGGCCGAGGGATATTGATGAGATGGGGGAATGGGCTGGACAGGGACAGAGGGATATTGATGAGATGGGGAATGGGCTGGACAGGGACAGAGGGATATTGATGAGATGGGGGAATGGGCTGGACAGGGACAGAGAGATATTGATGAGATGGGGAATGGGCTGGACAGGGACAGAAGGATATTGATGAGATGGGGGAATGGGCTGGACAGGGACAGAGGGATATTGATGAGATGGGGAATGGGCTGGACAGGGACAGAAGGATATTGATGAGATGGGGGAATGGGCTGGACAGGGACAGAGGGATATTGATGAGATGGGGAATGGGCTGGACAGGGACAGAAGGATATTGATGAGATGGGGAATGAGCTGGACAGGGGCAGAGGGATATTGATGAGATGGGGGAATTGGCTGGACAGGGGCAGAGGGATATTGATGAGATGGGGAATGGTCTGGACAGGGGCAGAGGGATATTGATGAGATGGGGAATGGTCTGGACAGGGGCAGAGGGATATTGATGAGATGGGAAATGGGCTGGACAGGGGCAGAGGAATATTGATGAGATGGGGAATGGGCTGGACAGGGGCAGAGGGATATTGATGAGATGGGGAAAGGGCTGGACAGGGACAGAGGGATATTGATGAGATGGGGAATGGGCTGGACAGGGACAGATGGATATTGATGAGATGGGGAATGGTCTGGACAGGGGCAGAGGGATATTGATGAGATGGGGAATGGTCTGGACAGGGGCAGAGGGATATTGATGAGATGGGGAATGGGCTGGACAGGGGCAGAGGAATATTGATGAGATGGGGAATGGGCTGGACAGGGGCAGAGGGATATTGATGAGATGGGGAAAGGGCTGGACAGGGAAAGAGGGATATTGATGAGATGGGGAATGGGCTGGACAGGGACAGATGGATATTGATGAGATGGGGAATGGGCTGGACAGGGACAGAAGGATATTGATGAGATGGGGAATGGGCTGGACAGGACAGAGGGATATTGATGAGATGGGGAATGGGCTGGACAGGGACAGAAGGATATTGATGAGATGGGGGAATGGGCTGGACAGGGACAGAGGGATATTGATGAGATGGGGAATGAGCTGGACAGGGGCAGAGGGATATTGATGAGATGGGGAATGGGCTGGACAGGGGCCGAGGGATATTGATGAGATGGGGGAATGGGCTGGACAGGGACAGAGGGATATTGATGAGATGGGGAATGGGCTGGACAGGGACAGAGGGATATTGATGAGATGGGGAATGGGCTGGACAGGGACAGAAGGATATTGATGAGATGGGGGAATGGGCTGGACAGGGACAGAGGGATATTGATGAGATGGGGAATGGGCTGGACAGGGACAGAAGGATATTGATGAGATGGGGGAATGGGCTGGACAGGGACAGAGGGATATTGATGAGATGGGGAATGGGCTGGACAGGGACAGAAGGATATTGATGAGATGGGGAATGAGCTGGACAGGGGCAGAGGGATATTGATGAGATGGGGGAATTGGCTGGACAGGGGCAGAGGGATATTGATGAGATGGGGAATGGTCTGGACAGGGGCAGAGGGATGTTGATGAGATTGGGAATGGTCTGGACAGGGGCAGAGGGATATTGATGAGATGGGGAATGGGCTGGACAGGGGCAGAGGAATATTGATGAGATGGGGAATGGGCTGGACAGGGGCAGAGGGATATTGATGAGATGGGGAATGGGCTGGACAGGGACAGAGGGATATTGATGAGATGGGGAATGGGCTGGACAGGGACAGATGGATATTGATGAGATGGGGAATGGGCTGGACAGGGACAGAGGGATATTGATGAGATGGGGAATGGGCTGGACAGGGACAGAAGGATATTGATGAGATGGGGGAATGGGCTGGACAGGGACAGAGGGATATTGATGAGATGGGGGAATGGGCTGGACAGGGGCAGAGGGATATTGATGAGATGGGGAATGGGCTGGACAGGGACAGAGGGATATTGATGAGATGGGGAATGGGCTGGACAGGGACAGAAGGATATTGATGAGATGGGGAATGAGCTGGACAGGGACAGAGGGATATTGATGAGATGGGGAATGGGCTGGACAGGGCCCAATGGGATTCAATGTCAGTCAGTGCGAGGTGATGCATTTTGGTTAAATAAACAACTGCAGTAATTATACTGTGAATGGGAGTGGGTTTGGGACTGTAGGGGAGCAGAGGGATTTGGGGGAGGCCAGGGTCACAGGTCATTAAAGGCACCACCTCAGGGGGAGAAGGCTGTAAAAAGCTCATGGAATTGTCGGTTTCACCTCAAAAGGTGTAGAATATAAAAACCAAGAGGTAATGATGAACCTAAATAAAATCTTAATCAGACCTCAGTTAGAGGACTGTGTACAGTATTGGGCTCCACACTGTCGGAAGGATTTTTTTTATTTGTTCATGGGATGTGGGCGTCGCTGGCGAGGCCGGCATTTATTGCCCATCCCTAATTGCCCTCGAGAAGGTGGTGGTGAGCCGCCTTCTTGAACCGCTGCAGTCCGTGTGGTGAAGGTTCTCCCACAGTGCTGTTAGGAAGGGAGTTCCAGGATTTCGACCCAGCGACGATGAAGGAACTGCGATATATTTCCAAGTCGGGATGGTGTGTGACTTGGAGGGGAATGTGCAGGTGGTTATTTAACCAAAATAACCACCTGCAAAATAATTACTGCAGTTGTTTATTTAACCAAAATGCATCACCTCGCACTGACTGACATTGAATCCCATTGGTCCCTGTCCAGCCCATTCCCCATCTCATCAATATCCCTCTGCCCCTGTTCCCATGTGCCTGCTGCTCTTGTCCTTCTAGGTGGTAGAGGTCGCGGGTTTGGGAGGTGCTGTCGAAGAAGCCTTGGCGAGTTGCTGCAGTGCATCCTGTGGATGGTACACACTGCAGACACAGTGCGCCGGTGGTGAAGGGAGTGAATTATTTAGGGTGGTGGATGGGGTGCCAATCAAGCGGGCTGCTTTGTCCTGGATGATTTCAAGCTTCTTGAGTGTTGTTGGAGCTGCACTCATCCAAGCAAGTGGAGAGTATTCCATCACACTCCTGACTTGTGCCTTGAGGATGGTGGAAAGGCTTTGGGGAGTCAGGAGGTGAGTCACTCGCCGCAGAATACCCAGCCTCTGACCTGCTCTTGTAGCCACATTATTTATATGGCTGGTCCAGTTAAGTTCCTAGTCGATGGTGACCCCCAGGATGTTGATGGTGGGGGATTCGGCAATGGTAATGCCCTTGAATGTCAAGGGGAGGTGGTTAGACTCTCTCGTTGGAGATGGTCATTGCCTGGCACTTGTCTGGCGCGAATGTTACTTGCCACTTATGAGCCCAAGCCTGGATGTTGTCCAGGTCTTGCTGCATGCGGGCTCGGACTGCTTCATTATTTGAGGGGTTGCGAATAGAACTGAACACTGTGCAATCATCAGCGAACATCCCCATTTCTGACCTTATGATGGAGGGAAAGTCATTGATGAAGCAGCTGAAGATGGTTGGGCCTGGGACACTGCCCTGAGGAACTCCTGCAGCAATGCCCTGGGGCTGAGATGATTGGCCTCCAACAACCACTATCATCTTCCTTTGTGGTAGCTATGACTTCAGCCACTGGAGAGTTTTCCCCCTGATTCCCATTGACTTCAATTTAACGAGGGCTCCTTGGTGCCACACTCGGTCAAAAGCTGCCTTGATGTCAAGGGCAGTCACCTCACCTCTGAAAGTCAGCTCTTTTGTCCATGTTTGGACCAAGGCTGTAATGGGGTCTGGAGCCGAGTGGTCCTGGCGGAACCCAAACTGAGCATCAGTGAGCAGGTTATTGGTGAGTCAGTGCCGCTTGATAGCACTGTCGACGACACCTTCCATCACTTTGCTGATGATTGAGAGTGGACTGATGGGGCGGTAATTGGCCGGATTGGATTTGTCCTGCTTTTTGTGGACAGGACATACCTGGACAATTTTCCACATTGTCGGGTAGATGCCAGTGTTGTAGCTGTACTGGAACAGCTTGGCGAGAGGCGCAGCTAGTTCTGGAGCACAAGTCTTCAGCACTACAGCCGGGATGTTGTCGGGGCCCACAGCCTTTGCTGTATCCAGTGCACTCAGCCATTTCTTGATCTCACGTAGAATGAATCGAATTGGCTGAAGACTGGATTCTGTGATGGTGGGGATTTCGGGAGGAGGCCGAGATGGATCATCCAATCGGCACTTCTGGCTGAAGATGGTTGCAAACGCTTCAGCCTTGTCTTTAGCACTCACGTGCTGGACTCCGTTTGGAGAGAGTAAAATACAGATTCACTGGGACGCTGCCTGGAGTGAGGTAAATAAATACCAAGAAAGACCAGGAAATGGGGTCTCTGTTTTTCTCTCTCTCTTTGTCTCTCTGTCTCTGAATGTTTCTCTCTCTCTCTCTCTCTTTCTGTATCTGTCTGTTTTTCTTCCTTTGTCTGTCTCTCTCTATCTCTCTATCTGTCCCTCTGTCTCTGTCAGTCTGTTTCTCTGTATTGCCCCGACAGGGCTATGGACCAAATGCTGGAAAGTGGCATTTTCGGCCGGCACGGATACAATGGGCCGAATGGTGTAAATTTTCGATGATTCTATGTCTCTGTATCTGTCTCTGCCTATTTCTCTCTGGACCTCTATCTCTCTGTCTATATCTCTCTGTCCATATCTCTCCCTCTCTCTCGGGGAGTGAATGAGACGGGATCTTACAGAGTCGTGTATGATACTGAGTGGAAGGGAAAAGGTTAATCCCCAGTCACTATTTTAAATTAAACCGTGACTGCAGGAGACACAGGTACAGACTGGGAAAAGGCAGGTTCAGGACTGGTGTCAGGAAGCACTTCACACAGAGAGTGACCAATATCTGAAATTAGTCCCGGAGCAGGGGAGTGGGACTGAAACCTCTGGGGCCATTCACAAGGGTCAGTTGGAGGCTGTAACGGGTGGGGCTGGGTGATTTGTAGGATTTCTTGGAAAGGTGGGGCTGGATGGGCTGAATGGCCTTTCTCTGCATCTCTCTTAAAGCTGCCGGACTTGCCTTCATTTCTCAAGTTAAATGTCGGTGGGGGGAGGGGGAGCAGGAGGTACGAAGGGTCCAAGAACCCCATCACCCCAAGGTTTATGTGTTTAATCCTTCCATAGAATCGTACAGTACAGGAGGAGGCCTTTCAGCCCATCGTGCCTATGCCAGCTCTCTGAAAGAGCTGTCCAATTAATCCCACTCCCCCACTCTTTCCCCACAGCCCTGCAGAGATGGGGCTTTCGTCAGCTTTCCCGGGAATAGGGTCGCCAACTCTGGTTGGATGTATTTCTGGAGGTTTCATCACATGACCTCTTGCCTCCAAACACCCCACCCCACACTCCTGCCATTGGTCACCTGACACATTCATCCTCATGAGGCCCCGCCCTCTCCCCCACACCCCCGCCATTGGTTGCATGACACGTCCATCTTAACGACGCCCCACCCCACACTCCCACCATTGGTCGCCCGACACGTCCATCAGCGTGACTCCCCACCCTCCTCCTCACCCCTGCCATTGGTCACCCGACATGTCCATCTTAACGATGCCCCACCCCCCACACTCCTGGCATTGGTGCCTGATATGTCCATCCATGTGACCTCCCCACTCCCGCCAATGGTCACCCGACACATCCATCCCACACCGAGAGTCAAGTGAACAGACTCTTTGTTACCCGATTGGATGATTCTTGACTCTCAGTCAAACAGCCAATTTTCCCCCATCTCCAATATTTTTACAATTAATAAATGAAAGTACTCAAAGAAAATGTAAACTACGTACCATTTTTTAATGCCCCCATGATGTTTCTCCCCCGGTTTGCTCGCAGCGGTGTCCTGGAGATTAATCTTTTATTCCTGGAGACTCCAGGACAATCCTGGAGGGTTGGCAACCCGACCTGGGAATGTTGTAAACAGAAACAGGACCGATCCCTGAAGTGATTCAGACATCAAACCCCAGCCCTGGACTTTCACCTCCCCTCCTCCATATTATTAAAACTGTAATTACTTCACATTTCATGTGGTATCTTTTTTCATATTTATCAGTAACAGTAGAACACATTTCACAAGCCCAAATCCGTGCTGAATATCGGATTCATTTTGATTCGGGCAAACTTGAGTGTTTATGAAATCGGATAGATTAACACAGCGGGCTTTAGGACCACGCGGACGCCTCAGGTGGGACTATCGGGCAGAGTAAATCGGCGGGCTTTAGGACCGCGGGGGAGCCTCAGGTGGGTTGATGTTTCCAGTCTGTGTCTGCTCCTGGATTGAGATTTTATTTCTCTCTCTGTGAATCTCTCCGGGACCGGGCCGGTCTCTCCCCCCCATCTATTCCCCTCTCTCTCCCCATCTATTCCCCCCTCTCTCCCCATCTATTCCCCCCTCTCTCCCCATCTATTCCCCTCTCTCCCCATCTATTCCCCCTCTCTCCCCATCTATTCCCCCCCTCTCTCCCCATCTATTCCCCCCTCTCTCCCCATCTATTCCCCTCTCTCCCCATCTATTCCCCCCTCTCTCCCCATCTATTCCCCCCTCTCTCCCCATCTATTCCCCTCTCTCCCCATCTATTCCCCTCTCTCCCCATCTATTCCCCCCTCTCCCCATCTATTCCCCCCTCTCTCCCCATCTATTCCCCCCTCTCCCCCATCTATTCCCCTCTCTCTCCCCATCTATTCCCCCCTCTCTCCCCATCTATTCCCCCCTCTCCCCCATCTATTCCCCTCTCTCCCCATCTATTCCCCCCTCTCCCCATCTATTCCCCCCTCTCCCCATCTATTCCCCCCTCTCCCCCCATCTATTCCCCCCTCTCCCCCCATCTATTCCCCTCTCTCTCCCCATCTATTCCCCCCTCTCCCCCATCTATTCCCCCCTCTCTCCCCATCTATTCCCCTCTCTCCCCATCTATTCCCCCCTCTCCCCATCTATTTCCCCCCCTCTCCCCATCTATTCCCCCCTCTCCCCCCATCTATTCCCCCCTCTCCCCCCATCTATTCCCCCCCTCTCTCCATCTATTCCCCCCTCTCCCCATCTATTCCCCCCCTCTCCCCATCTATTCCCCTCTCTCCCCATCTATTCCTCCCTCCCCCTCCCTCTCTTTCTCTCCCCTCCCCCCCCCTCTCCCCTCTCCCCCTCCCTCTCCCCCCCCCCCCCCCTCTCCCTCTCCCCCCCTCCCCTCCCCCCCCCTCTCCCCCCTCCCCTCTCCTTGTGATGGTCTAATTGCCGATCCCATCTCTCAGTCTCACAATCCGCCAACACCCAACACATGTGTACATTGTATAGGGGGGTCTGTGTACATTGTATAGGGGGGTCTGTGTACAGTGTATAGGGGGGTCTGTGTACATTGTATAGTGGGGTCTGTGTACATTGTATAGGGGGTCTGTGTACATTGTATAGGGGGGTCTGTGTACATTGTATAGGGGGGTCTGTGTACATTGTATAGGGGGGTCTGTGTACATTGTATAGGGGGGTCTGTGTACATTGTATAGGGGGGTCTGTGTACATTGTATAGGAGGGTCTGTGTACATTGTATAGGAGGGTCTGTGTACATTGTATAGGGGGTCTGTGTACATTGTATAGGGGGGTCTGTGTACATTGTATAGGAGGGTCTGTGTACATTGTATAGGAGGGTCTGTGTACATTGTATAGGGGTCAGTGTACAGTGTATAGAGTCTGTGTACAATGTATAGGCTAAGTGTATAGTGTATAGGCTCTGTGTACATTGTATAGGGCTCTGTGTACGGTGTACAGGGCTCTGTGTACGGTGTACAGGGCTCTGAGTACGGTGTTTAGGATTCTGTGCACGGTGTACAGGCTCTGTGCACAGTGTACAGGCTCTGTGTACAGTGTACAGGGCTCTGTGTACAGTGTACAGGGCTCTGTGTACAGTGTACAGGGCTCTGTGTGCAGTGTACTGGCTCTGTGTGCAGTGTACTGGCTCTGTGTGCAGTGTACTGGCTCTGTGTGCAGTGTACAGGGCTCTGTGTGCAGTGTACAGGCTCTGTGTGCAGTGTACAGGCTCTGTGTGCAGTGTACAGGCTCTGTGTGCAGTGTACAGGCTCTGTGTGCAGTGTACAGGCTCTGTGTGCAGTGTACAGGCTCTGTGTGCAGTGTACAGGCTCTGTGTGCAGTGTACAGGCTCTGTGTGCAGTGTACAGGCTCTGTGTGCAGTGTACAGGCTCTGTGTGCAGTGTATAGGGCTCTGTGTGCAGTGTATAGGGCTCTGTGTACAGTGTATAGGGCTCTGTGTACAGTGTACAGGGCTCTGTGTACAGTGTACAGGGCTCTGTGTACAGTGTATAGGGCTCTGTGTACAGTGTACAGGCTCTGTGCGCGGTGTATAGGGCTCTGTGCGCGGTGTACGGGGCTCTGTGTACAGTGTACAGGCTCTGTGCGCGGTGTACGGGGCTCTGTGCGCGGTGTACGGGGCTCTGTGCGCGGTGTACGGGGCTCTGTGCGCGGTGTACGGGGCTCTGTGCGCGGTGTACGGGGCTCTGTGCGCGGTGTACGGGGCTCTGTGCGCGGTGTACGGGGCTCTGTGCGCGGTGTACGGGGCTCTGTGCGCGGTGTACGGGGCTCTGTGCGCGGTGTAACGGGGCTCTGTGCGCGGTGTACGGGGCTCTGTGCGCGGTGTACGGGGCTCTGTGCGCGGTGTACGGGGCTCTGTGCGCGGTGTACGGGGCTCTGTGTACACTGTACGGGCTCTGTGCGCGGTGTACGGGCTCTGTGCGCGCTGTACGGGCTCTGTGCGCGGTGTACGGGCTCTGTGCGCGCTGTACGGGCTCTGCGCGCGCTGTACGGGCTCTGCGCGCGCTGTACGGGCTCTGCGCGCGGTGTACGGGCTCTGCGCGCGGTGTACGGGCTCTGCGCGCACTGCGCGGGCTCTGCGCGCACTGCGCGGGCTCTGCGCGCGGTGCGCGGGCTCTGCGCGCGGTGCGCGGGCTCTGTGCACGGTCCAGGGTGGGATATGCTGCTTCCTGCAATCTGACAATCTCCAACACCCACAAACTCTGATTCCCATTTCCCCCGGGCTGGAACAGGGCCCCCTGCCGGTCCGGCCCAGTCTCACACCCTGGACCACCCCCAGTTTTGGGGACAATTTCCTTTCACTGAGCGTCTCCCCCAACTCACTCCTTCCCACATTGTCTGACTTTATAAACGATTCGAGATGCAGAAGGAGCTTTCTTTATTTAATGGTTAATAAAGAAATAATCCTGAACACACAAACAATGGGATTGGATGAGCCTTAAATCAGCGTTGATGAAATGAGTTTTTGATGAGCGGCCGGTGCTGAACTTGTCCTGTTTCCCCCCGCCGTGTGTTTAATGCTCCTGTCTGGGATCAGATTCACTTCTCACAACATTTCATTTCATTTCTAAATCACAGCAGAGTTTCCAGAGCGAGGGCATCAAACCAGCCCACATCCCCGAACCAGCCACTGGGCAAGATTCACACTCCCCTCAGCTCTGAGCTGTCAATAAATTCAACCCCAACTCGCCTGTTATCGAGGTGTAATTATTCCTATTGATCTGCAGCTTGTGAAGATAATGTGATCACTGAAACAAATCTCTCCTAAACTAGGCCCAATATATCAAAACCTCATCAAACTCTAGTGATGTCCGACTGTGAGACCCTCCAGCCCTCCCACCCTCCGAGATCTCCGCGTTCCTCCAACTCTGGCCTCTTGTCCATCCCCCACTCCCTTCACCCCTCCATTGGCGGCCGTGCCTTCAGCTGTCCAGGCTCTAAGCTCTGGAATTCCCTCCCTAAACCTCTCCGCCTCTCCCCCTCTCTCCTCCTTTAAGACCCTCCTTAAAACCCACCTCTTTGACCAAGCTTTTGGTCACCTGTCCTAATATCTCCTTATGTGATTCAGTGTCAAATTTTATTTGATAATTGCTCCTGTGAAGTTCCTTGGGATGTTTTACTACGTTAAAGGTGCTATATAAATGCAAGTTGTTGTTGGGGTCACATAAGAACATAACACAAGAAATAGGAGCAGGAATAGGCCATTCGGCCCCTCGAGCCTGCCCCGCCATTCAATCAGATCATGGCTGATCTTCGACCTCAACTCCACTTTCCCGCCCAATCCCCATATCCCTTGATTCCCTCAGTGTCCAAAAATCTATCGATCTCAGTCTTGAATATTCTCAACGACTGAGCATCCACAGCCCTCTGGGGTAGAGAATTCTAAAGATTCACAAACCCTACGAGCAGGTGGTGTGACGTAGGAGCCAGAAGATGAGTGTGGATTGTGAGGATCGAGCTGAAGGGGAACAGCATTCCGGGGGAGGAAGGGTGACGTTCGGAGACTATTTCTGCTCACAGTGGAGCAGCTTATAAAAGGCCGTAGTATTTATTATAGAAAATGGGTTATAAATATCCCAGTTATAAGTCTGTATATCAGTCAGAGTCCAGAGTAACACATTGTGTCGTAAAATGGTCGACGGGAGGGACATCAAACCCAGAGTTTGTGAGTTTTTATAGGGGCAACTTTTAAAAAGAGAATGAGAATAATTTCACTTTTCCCGTGTGAGGAGCTGCTGAGATTGAGGTGAGATGATGGAGGGAGGGGAATATTTTTGCTTTTGCAGCTCCTGCTCACCTCTCCAAAAGGTGCTGATTCAAGTCCCACTCCAGAGACTCGAGCACTTAATCCAGGCCGACACTCCCGGTGCAGTACTGAGGGAGTGCTGCACTGTCGGAGGGTCAGTCCTGAGGGAGTGCTGCACTGTCGGAGGGTCAGAATTGAGTGAGTGCTGCACTGTCGGAGGGTCAGTACTGAGGGAGTGCTGGACTGTCGGAGGGTCAGTACTGAGGGAGAGCTGCACTGTCGGAGGGTCAGTACTGAGGGAGCGCTGCACTGTCGGAGGGTCAGTACTGAGGGAGTGCTGCACTGTCGGAGGGTCAGAATTGAGTGAGTGCTGCACTGTCGGAGGGTCAGTACTGAGGGAGTGCTGCACTGTCGGAGGGTCAGTACTGAGGGAGTGCTGCACTGTTGGAGGTGCCATTTTTCGGATGAGATGTTAAACCGAGACCCCGTCTGCCCTCTTAGGTTGATATCGATGATTCCATGGCACTATTTCAAAGCAGACCAGGGGAGTTCTCCCCGGTGTCCTGGCCAATATTTGTCCCTCAACCAACATTGTGAAAAAACAGATTATCGGGTCATTTATCTCATTGCTGTTTCTGGGATCTTGCTGTGCGCAAATCGGCTGCCGCGTTTCCTACATTACAACAGTGACGACACTTCAATAAAGTATTTCATTGGCTGTAAACGCTTTGGGACGTCCTGAGGATGTGAAAGGCCCAAAGCTGCTCAAACAAAGTCCTCCACAGAGAGAGCCAATAGAAAGTGTTTGAGTGGGAACCTCGATTCCTTGTCATTGAATTGAAGGGCTGGAGACTCTCACATTTTAAAATTAAACAAAGCTGTTTCACTTTAATCCTCACTCCAGCCAATAGGTGACCCGGCTCCGTCACACTCACTGGTTCTCAGTGTCTGCAGTTATTGGTTTATATTAAAACTAATAAAAGGCGGTAACGATTGATTCTGGGCAGTGTGGTCCTGATGATCAGGGATCCAGAGTCTGGACCTGGTGTTGTCTGAAAGGATCTTTTGATTGTCTGTAATTTCTGAATGTTGCAGTAAATCAGTGCGTTTATAATCAGATAATGAATAATATCCTTAATCCGTCAAACTCCAGTGTGTTCTATTTAATCAGTGAGCTTTTCAATAGTGGCCGAGATTTAACGGGAAAATCCCATCACAAGATTTATTTTTATCTCGATCAGAATCCTGGGAGTTGAGTTGAAATCTTCATCTCATCGAAATCGAGATAAAATCTCAAATCCAGGCACTCGGATTGGATTAGTCAGAGTGCGGGGATTGGCTGTTAATGGGCAGTGTGAGTCTGAGGATTGGGCTCGAAGGTCAGGAGCAGAACCTGGTCCAAAATCCATTGATTTTATTTCTCTCCCAACAGGGAGCTGATGTCAGAAGGAGGAGATGATCAATGGGAGAGAGAGTCTTGTCAGGACACAGTCATCACATTGGGTCCCAGTACTGACTGATCAGTGAATAAGGACAACTGTCTGACACAGAGAACAGCTGGGGGGAAAACAGCTGGAATCCTTACACATGGAACATTTGCAAACACTGCTGGGGAAAACATCTGGAATCCTAAAACCTGACACATCTGCAAAAACAGCTGGGAAAATACAGCTGGAATACTAATGCTTGATACATCTGCAAATACAGCCAGCAAAAAAACAGCTGTAATCCCAACACCTGGAATATCTGCAAACACTGCTGGGAAAAAACATCTGGAATCAGTGTCCAGTCAAAGTCGGATCGTCACAGAACGTTCACACCAGACCTCGGAGTGGAGACCCCCCCCAGAGGGACCGAGATCACCCCCTCTCTGAGCAAGGGTCCAGTTGGAACGGAGACCCCCCGAATCACCCCCAGACAGATCGAGATCACCCCCTCTCTGAGCAGGGTCCATTCGGAGCAGAGACCCCCCTGAATCACCCCCAGACAGATCGAGATCACCCCCTCTCTGAGCGAGGGTCCATTCGGAACGGAGACCCCCCAGAATCACCCCCAGACAGACTGAGATCACCCCCTCTCTGAGCGGGGGTCCAGTAAGAACGATGCGTCTGTCCGGTTTGTTGCCCCTTCAGGCCCTTTGGACAGCCCTGTCTGTCTCCACACAGCACTTCCCGTCCTGGGGTCACTACGACCTGTGTAAGGCTCAGATTCACTGGGACCAGGGGAGGAGTTGGGATTACATGGCCTGCCAGCCCGAGGCGGAGCTGGTCAGCAGGTTCCTGAGGGTGAGGTTGGATCCCCCCAACAGTACGTGTGGAGAGACCCCGGAGATGTACTGCACACTGGTGAGTAGAAGCCTTTCACACCCAGTCTCTGTTGTGTGTCACGCTGGGAATGGACGGTCACTGAAAGGCCTTTATCAAAGTGAGTCATTACATAGAATTACGGAGAATGTACAGCACAGAAACAGGCCATTCGGCCCAACTGGTCTATACTGGTGTTTATGCTCCACACGAGCCTCCTCCCACCCGATTTCATCTCACCCTATCAGCATATCCTTCTATTCCTTTCTCCCTCCTGTGTTTATCGAGCTTCCCCTTAAATCCATCTACACTATTCACCTCAACCTCTCCTTGTGGGAGTGAGTTCCACATTCTCACCACTCTCTGGGTGAAGAAGTTTCTCCTGAATTCCCTATTGGATTTATTAGTGACGATCTTATATTTATGGCCCCGAGCAGGTGAACATGTCCAATTGTGTCTCTGAACACTGTCCAATATCTCCAGTGGGGGAATATGTCCAATTATATTTCTGGACACCACTGATTTATTATAATGTTCTGTCTCTCTGGGGCTGCTGGGAGACTTGTCATTTTCTGAAGATCCAATTTAGCCCAAAAGGCAACAGACTCGATCCCGATTGGCTTTGCTGTCATCTCCCCGAGTCTGACAATCTGATCTGATTGGGTTTCCGTACGATGTAAACTGTCCTGTAATGAAGTCATCGAGATGTAAATTCAGGACTGTTTCTAAATATTAATTATCCTCTCGTTGAGTTAATCATCTCCTCAGGACAACTGGTTCCTTCATCATTGTTAGAGGGAAACTCCTGAATTAATAATCCGTCATATGTTTCACCAATAATTAAAACTGTATAATTTATTGCAGAACATGTCGTTTATCAGAGGGAATTATTCTCCAGGTCAATTAGTAATGTGTTACAACAATAATACGACTCTTTGAGGTAAATCTTACACCAGTCCCATATTCCACTGTAGGAGCTGTGTCTGAAACACTGTCCGGGCCCAGTGAGACCGGACCGGGTGTCACTGTGTGTGAAACACTGTCCGGACCCAGTGAGACCGGACCGGGTGTCACTGTGTGTGAAACACTGTCCGGACCCAGTGAGACCGGACCGGGTGTCACTCTGGGTGAAACACTGTCCGGGCCCAGTGAGACCGGACCGGGTGTCACTGTGTGTGAAACACTGCCCGGGCCCAGTGAGACCGGACCGGGTGTCACTGTGTGTGAAACACTGCCCGGACCCAGTGAGACCGGACCGGGTGTCACTGTGTGTGAAACACTGCCCGGGCCCAGTGAGACCGGACCGGGTGTCACTGTGTGTGAAACACTGTCCGGGCCCAGTGAGACCGGACCGGGTGTCACTGTGTGTGAAACACTGTCCGGGCCCAGTGAGACCGGACCGGGTGTCACTGTGTGTGAAACACTGTCCGGAACCAGTGAGACCGGACCGGGTGTCACTGTGTGTGAAAAACTGTCCGGGCCCAGTGAGACCGGACCGGGTGTCACTGTGTGTGAAACACTGCCCGGACCCAGTGAGACCGGACCGGGTGTCACTGTGTGTGAAACACTGCCCGGACCCAGTGAGACCGGACCGGGTGTCACTGTGTGTGAAACACTGCCCGGACCCAGTGAGACCGGACCGGGTGTCACTGTGTGTGAAACACTGCCCGGGCCCAGTGAGACCGGACCGGGTGTCACTGTGTGTGAAACACTGCCCGGACCCAGTGAGACCGGACCGGGTGTCACTGTGTGTGAAACACTGTCCGGACCCAGTGAGACCGGACCGGGTGTCACTGTGTGTGAAACACTGCCCGGACCCAGTGAGACCGGACCGGGTGTCACTGTGTGTGAAACACTGTCCGGACCCAGTGAGACCGGACCGGGAGTCACTGTGTGTGAAACACTGCCCGGGCCCAGTGAGACCGGACCGGGTGTCACTGTGTGTGAAACACTGTCCGGACCCAGTGAGACCGGACCGGGTGTCACTGTGTGTGAAACACTGTCCGGGCCCAGTGAGACCGGACCGGGTGTCACTGTGTGTGAAACACTGCCCGGGCCCAGTGAGACCGGACCGGGTGTCACTGTGTGTGAAACACTGTCCGGGCCCAGTGAGACCGGACCGGGTGTCACTGTGTGTGAAACACTGCCCGGGCCCAGTGAGACCGGACCGGGTGTCACTGTGTGTGAAACACTGCCCGGACCCAGTGAGACCGGACCGGGTGCCACTGTGTGTGAAACACTGCCCGGGCCCAGTGAGACCGGACCGGGTGTCACTGTGTGTGAAACACTGTCCGGGCCCAGTGAGACCGGACCGGGTGTCACTGTGTGTGAAACACTGTCCGGGCCCAGTGAGACCGGACCGGGTGTCACTGTGTGTGAAACACTGTCCGGACCCAGTGAGACCGGACCGGGTGTCACTGTGTGTGAAAAACTGTCCGGGCCCAGTGAGACCGGACCGGGTGTCACTGTGTGTGAAACACTGCCCGGACCCAGTGAGACCGGACCGGGTGTCACTGTGTGTGAAACACTGCCCGGACCCAGTGAGACCGGACCGGGTGTCACTGTGTGTGAAACACTGTCCGGACCCAGTGAGACCGGACCGGGTGTCACTGTGTGTGAAACACTGCCCGGGCCCAGTGAGACCGGACCGGGTGTCACTGTGTGTGAAACACTGTCCGGACCCAGTGAGACCGGACCGGGTGTCACTGTGTGTGAAACACTGTCCGGACCCAGTGAGACCGGACCGGGTGTCACTGTGTGTGAAACACTGCCCGGACCCAGTGAGACCGGACCGGGTGTCACTGTGTGTGAAACACTGTCCGGACCCAGTGAGACCGGACCGGGTGTCACTGTGTGTGAAACACTGCCCGGGCCCAGTGAGACCGGACCGGGTGTCACTGTGTGTGAAACACTGTCCGGACCCAGTGAGACCGGACCGGGTGTCACTGTGTGTGAAACACTGTCCGGGCCCAGTGAGACCGGACCGGGTGTCACTGTGTGTGAAACACTGCCCGGGCCCAGTGAGACCTGACCGGGTGTCACTGTGTGTGAAACACTGTCCGGGCCCAGTGAGACCGGACCGGGTGTCACTGTGTGTGAAACACTGTCCGGGCCCAGTGAGACCGGACCGGGTGTCACTGTGTGTGAAACACTGTCCGGACCCAGTGAGACCGGACCGGGTGTCACTGTGTGTGAAACACTGTCCGGGCCCAGTGAGACCGGACCGGGTGTCACTGTGTGTGAAACACTGCCCGGGCCCAGTGAGACCGGACCGGGTGTCACTGTGTGTGAAACACTGCCCGGGCCCAGTGAGACCGGACCGGGTGTCACTGTGTGTGAAACACTGCCCGGACCCAGTGAGACCGGACCGGGTGTCACTGTGTGTGAAACACTGCCCGGGCCCAGTGAGACCGGACCGGGTGTCACTGTGTGTGAAACACTGCCCGGGCCCAGTGAGACCGGACCGGGTGTCACTGTGTGTGAAACACTGTCCGGACCCAGTGAGACCGGACCGGGTGTCACTGTGTGTGAAACACTGTCCGGACCCAGTGAGACCGGACCGGGTGTCACTGTGTGTGAAACACTGTCCGGACCCAGTGAGACCGGACCGGGTGTCACTGTGTGTGAAACACTGCCCGGACCCAGTGAGACCGGACCGGGTGTCACTGTGTGTGAAACACTGCCCGGGCCCAGTGAGACCGGACCGGGTGTCACTGTGTGTGAAACACTGTCCGGACCCAGTGAGACCGGACCGGGTGTCACTGTGTGTGAAACACTGCCCGGACCCAGTGAGACCGGACCGGGTGTCACTGTGTGTGAAACACTGCCCGGACCCAGTGAGACCGGACCGGGTGTCACTGTGTGTGAAACACTGCCCGGACCCAGTGAGACCGGACCGGGTGTCACTGTGTGTGAAACACTGTCCGGACCCAGTGAGACCGGACCGGGTGTCACTGTGTGTGAAACACTGCCCGGACCCAGTGAGACCGGACCGGGTGTCACTGTGTGTGAAACACTGCCCGGGCCCAGTGAGACCGGACCGGGTGTCACTGTGTGTGAAACACTGCCCGGACCCAGTGAGACCGGACCGGGTGTCACTGTGTGTGAAACACTGCCCGGGCCCAGTGAGACCGGACTGGGTGTCACTGTGTGTGAATCACTGCCCGGGCCCAGTGAGACCGGACTGGGTGTCACTGTGTGTGAATCACTGCCCGGGCCCAGTGAGACCGGACCGGGTGTCACTGTGTGTGAAACACTGTCCGGGCCCAGTGAGACCGGACTGGGTGTCACTGTGTGTGAATCACTGCCCGGGCCCAGTGAGACCGGACCGGGTGTCACTGTGTGTGAATCACTGCCCGGACCCAGTGAGACCGGACCGGGTGTCACTGTGTGTGAAACACTGCCCGGGCCCAGTGAGACCGGACCGGGTGTCACTGTGTGTGAATCACTGCCCGGGCCCAGTGAGACCGGACCGGGTGTCACTGTGTGTGAAACAGTGCCCGGGCCCAGTGAGACCGGACCGGGTGTCACTGTGTGTGAAACACTGCCCGGGCCCAGTGAGACCGGACCGGGTGTCACTGTGTGTGAAACACTGCCCGGGCCCAGTGAGACCGGACCGGGTGTCACTGTGTGTGAAACACTGTCTGGACCCAGTGAGACCGGACCGGGTGTCACTGTGTGTGAAACACTGTCCGGACCCAGTGAGACCGGACCGGGTGTCACTGTGTGTGAAACACTGTCCGGACCCAGTGAGACCGGACCGGGTGTCACTGTGTGTGAAACACTGTCCGGGCCCAGTGAGACCGGACCGGGTGTCACTGTGTGTGAAACACTGCCCGGACCCAGTGAGACCGGACCGGGTGTCACTGTGTGTGAAACACTGTCCGGGCCCAGTGAGACCGGACCGGGTGTCACTGTGTGTGAAACACTGCCCGGGCCCAGTGAGACCGGACCGGGTGTCACTGTGTGTGAAACACTGCCCGGGCCCAGTGAGACCGGACCGGGTGTCACTGTGTGTGAAACACTGTCCGGGCCCAGTGAGACCGGACCGGGTGTCACTGTGTGTGAATCACTGCCCGGACCCAGTGAGACCGGACCGGGTGTCACTGTGTGTGAAACACTGCCCGGGCCCAGTGAGACCGGACCGGGTGTCACTGTGTGTGAAACACTGTCCGGGCCCAGTGAGACCGGACCGGGTGTCACTGTGTGTGAAACACTGCCCGGACCCAGTGAGACCGGACCGGGTGTCACTGTGTGTGAAACACTGCCCGGGCCCAGTGAGACCGGACCGGGTGTCACTGTGTGTGAAACACTGCCCGGACCCAGTGAGACCGGACCGGGTGTCACTGTGTGTGAAACACTGCCCGGGCCCAGTGAGACCGGACCGGGTGTCACTGTGTGTGAAACACTGTCCGGACCCAGTGAGACCGGACCGGGTGTCTCTGTGTGTGAAACACTGCCCGGGCCCAGTGAGACCGGACCGGGTGTCACTGTGTGTGAAACACTGCCCGGACCCAGTGAGACCGGACCGGGTGTCACTGTGTGCGAAACACTGCCCGGACCCAGTGAGACCGGACCGGGTGTCACTGTGTGCGAAACACTGCCCGGACCCAGTGAGACCGGACCGGGTGTCACTGTGTGTGAAACACTGTCCGGACCCAGTGAGACCGGACCGGGTGTCACTGTGTGTGAAACACTGTCCGGGCCCAGTGAGACCGGACCGGGTGTCACTGTGTGTGAAACACTGTCCGGACCCAGTGAGACCGGTCCGGGTGTCACTGTGTGTGAAACACTGCCCGGACCCAGTGAGACCGGACCGGGTGTCACTGTGTGTGAAACACTGCCCGGACCCAGTGAGACCGGACCGGGTGTCACTGTGTGTGAAACACTGCCCGGGCCCAGTGAGACCGGACCGGGTGTCACTGTGTGTGAAACACTGTCCGGACCCAGTGAGACCGGACCGGGTGTCACTGTGTGTGAAACACTGTCCGGACCCAGTGAGACCGGACCGGGTGTCACTGTGTGTGAAACACTGTCCGGACCCAGTGAGACCGGACCGGGTGTCACTGTGTGTGAAACACTGTCCGGGCCCAGTGAGACCGGACCGGGTGTCACTGTGTGTGAAACACTGTCCGGACCCAGTGAGACCGGACCGGGTGTCACTGTGTGTGAAACACTGCCCGGGCCCAGTGAGACCGGACCGGGTGTCACTGTGTGTGAAACACTGTCCGGACCCAGTGAGACCGGACCGGGTGTCACTGTGTGTGAAACACTGCCCGGGCCCAGTGAGACCGGACCGGGTGTCACTGTGTGTGAAACACTGCCCGGGCCCAGTGAGACCGGACCGGGTGTCACTGTGTGTGAAACACTGCCCGGACCCAGTGAGACCGGACCGGGTGTCACTGTGTGTGAAACACTGTCCGGGCCCAGTGAGACCGGACCGGGTGTCACTGTGTGTGAAACACTGCCCGGACCCAGTGAGACCGGACCGGGTGTCACTGTGTGTGAAACACTGTCCGGACCCAGTGAGACCGGACCGGGTGTCACTGTGTGTGAAACACTGTCCGGGCCCAGTGAGACCGGACCGGGTGTCACTGTGTGTGAAACACTGCCCGGACCCAGTGAGACCGGACCGGGTGTCACTGTGTGTGAAACACTGCCCGGACCCAGTGCGACCGGACCGGGTGTCACTGTGTGTGAAACACTGTCCGGACCCAGTGAGACCGGACCGGGTGTCACTGTGTGTGAAACACTGTCCGGACCCAGTGAGACCGGACCGGGTGTCACTGTGTGTGAAACACTGCCCGGACCCAGTGAGACCGGACCGGGTGTCACTGTGTGTGAAACACTGTCCGGACCCAGTGAGACCGGACCGGGTGTCACTGTGTGTGAAACACTGCCCGGACCCAGTGAGACCGGACCGGGTGTCACTGTGTGTGAAACACTGCCCGGGCCCAGTGAGACCGGACCGGGTGTCACTGTGTGTGAAACACTGTCCGGGCCCAGTGAGACCGGACCGGGTGTCACTGTGTGTGAAACACTGTCCGGACCCAGTGAGACCGGACCGGGTGTCACTGTGTGTGAAACACTGCCCGGACCCAGTGAGACCGGACCGGGTGTCACTGTGTGTGAAACAGTGCCCGGACCCAGTGAGACCGGACCGGGTGTCACTGTGTGTGAAACACTGCCCGGGCCCAGTGAGACCGGACCGGGTGTCACTGTGTGTGAAACACTGCCCGGACCCAGTGAGACCGGACCGGGTGTCACTGTGTGTGAAACACTGTCCGGACCCAGTGAGACCGGACCGGGTGTCACTGTGTGTGAAACACTGTCCGGACCCAGTGAGACCGGACCGGGTGTCACTGTGTGTGAAACACTGTCCGGGCCCAGTGAGACCGGACCGGGTGTCACTGTGTGTGAAACACTGCCCGGACCCAGTGAGGACCGGACCGGGTGTCACTGTGTGTGAAACACTGTCCGGACCCAGTGAGACCGGACCGGGTGTCACTGTGTGTGAAACACTGTCCGGGCCCAGTGAGACCGGACCGGGTGTCACTGTGTGTGAAACACTGCCCGGACCCAGTGAGACCGGACCGGGTGTCACTGTGTGTGAAACACTGCCCGGGCCCAGTGAGACCGGACCGGGTGTCACTGTGTGTGAAACACTGCCCGGACCCAGTGAGACCGGACCGGGTGTCACTGTGTGTGAAACACTGCCCGGACCCAGTGAGACCGGACCGGGTGTCACTGTGTGTGAAACACTGTCCGGACCCAGTGAGACCGGACCGGGTGTCACTGTGTGTGAAACACTGTCCGGACCCAGTGAGACCGGACCGGGTGTCACTGTGTGTGAAACACTGCCCGGACCCAGTGAGACCGGACCGGGTGTCACTGTGTGTGAAACACTGTCCGGACCCAGTGAGACCGGACCGGGTGTCACTGTGTGTGAAACACTGCCCGGGCCCAGTGAGACCGGACCGGGTGTCACTGTGTGTGAAACACTGTCCGGACCCAGTGAGACCGGACCGGGTGTCACTGTGTGTGAAACACTGCCCGGGCCCAGTGAGACCGGACCGGGTGTCACTGTGTGTGAAACACTGCCCGGACCCAGTGAGACCGGACCGGGTGTCACTGTGTGTGAAACACTGGACCCAGTGAGACCGGACCGGGTGTCACTGTGTGTGAAACACTGTCCGCGCCCAGTGAGACCGGACCGGGTGTCACTGTGTGTGAAACACTGTCCGGACCCAGTGAGACCGGACCGGGTGTCACTGTGTGTGAAACACTGTCCGGACCCAGTGAGACCGGACCGGGTGTCACTGTGTGTGAAACACTGTCCGGACCCAGTGAGACCGGACCGGGTGTCACTGTGTGTGAAACACTGTCCGGGCCCAGTGAGACCGGACCGGGTGTCACTGTGTGTGAAACACTGCCCGGGCCCAGTGAGACCGGACCGGGTGTCACTGTGTGTGAAACACTGTCCGGACCCAGTGAGACCGGACCGGGTGTCACTGTGTGTGAAACACTGCCCGGGCCCAGTGAGACCGGACCGGGTGTCACTGTGTGTGAAACACTGCCCGGGCCCAGTGAGACCGGACCGGGTGTCACTGTGTGTGAAACACTGTCCGGGCCCAGTGAGACCGGACCGGGTGTCACTGTGTGTGAAACACTGCCCGGACCCAGTGAGACCGGACCGGGTGTCACTGTGTGTGAAACACTGTCCGGACCCAGTGAGACCGGACCGGGTGTCACTGTGTGTGAAACACTGTCCGGGCCCAGTGAGACCGGACCGGGTGTCACTGTGTGTGAAACACTGCCCGGACCCAGTGAGACCGGACCGGGTGTCACTGTGTGTGAAACACTGTCCGGACCCAGTGAGACCGGACCGGGTGTCACTGTGTGTGAAACACTGCCCGGACCCAGTGAGACCGGACCGGGTGTCACTGTGTGTGAAACACTGCCCGGACCCAGTGAGACCGGACCGGGTGTCACTGTGTGTGAAACACTGCCCGGACCCAGTGAGACCGGACCGGGTGTCACTGTGTGTGAAACACTGCCCGGACCCAGTGAGACCGGACCGGGTGTCACTGTGTGTGAAACACTGTCCGGGCCCAGTGAGACCGGACCGGGTGTCACTGTGTGTGAAACACTGTCCGGACCCAGTGAGACCGGACCGGGTGTCACTGTGTGTGAAACACTGCCCGGACCCAGTGAGACCGGACCGGGTGTCACTGTGTGTGAAACACTGTCCGGGCCCAGTGAGACCGGACCGGGTGTCACTGTGTGTGAAACACTGCCCGGACCCAGTGAGACCGGACCGGGTGTCACTGTGTGTGAAACACTGCCCGGACCCAGTGAGACCGGACCGGGTGTCACTGTGTGTGAAACACTGCCCGGACCCAGTGAGACCGGACCGGGTGTCACTGTGTGTGAAACACTGCCCGGGCCCAGTGAGACCGGACCGGGTGTCACTGTGTGTGAAACACTGCCCGGGCCCAGTGAGACCGGACCGGGTGTCACTGTGTGTGAAACACTGCCCGGGCCCAGTGAGACCGGACCGGGTGTCACTGTGTGTGAAACACTGCCCGGACCCAGTGAGACCGGACCGGGTGTCACTGTGTGTGAAACACTGTCCGGACCCAGTGAGACCGGACCGGGTGTCACTGTGTGTGAAACACTGTCCGGACCCAGTGAGACCGGACCGGGTGTCACTGTGTGTGAAACACTGTCCGGGCCCAGTGAGACCGGACCGGGTGTCACTGTGTGTGAAACACTGCCCGGGCCCAGTGAGACCGGACCGGGTGTCACTGTGTGTGAAACACTGCCCGGGCCCAGTGAGACCGGACCGGGTGTCACTGTGTGTGAAACACTGCCCGGACCCAGTGAGACCGGACCGGGTGTCACTGTGTGTGAAACACTGCCCGGACCCAGTGAGACCGGACCGGGTGTCACTGTGTGTGAAACACTGTCCGGACCCAGTGAGACCGGACCGGGTGTCACTGTGTGTGAAACACTGTCCGGACCCAGTGAGACCGGACCGGGTGTCACTGTGTGTGAAACACTGCCCGGACCCAGTGAGACCGGACCGGGTGTCACTGTGTGTGAAACACTGTCCGGACCCAGTGAGACCGGACCGGGTGTCACTGTGTGTGAAACACTGCCCGGGCCCAGTGAGACCGGACCGGGTGTCACTGTGTGTGAAACACTGTCCGGACCCAGTGAGACCGGACCGGGTGTCACTGTGTGTGAAACACTGCCCGGACCCAGTGAGACCGGACCGGGTGTCACTGTGTGTGAAACACTGCCCGGACCCAGTGAGACCGGACCGGGTGTCACTGTGTGTGAAACACTGCCGGACCCAGTGAGACCGGACCGGGTGTCACTGTGTGTGAAACACTGTCCGCGCCCAGTGAGACCGGACCGGGTGTCACTGTGTGTGAAACACTGTCCGGACCCAGTGAGACCGGACCGGGTGTCACTGTGTGTGAAACACTGTCCGGACCCAGTGAGACCGGACCGGGTGTCACTGTGTGTGAAACACTGTCCGGACCCAGTGAGACCGGACCGGGTGTCACTGTGTGTGAAACACTGTCCGGGCCCAGTGAGACCGGACCGGGTGTCACTGTGTGTGAAACACTGCCCGGACCCAGTGAGACCGGACCGGGTGTCACTGTGTGTGAAACACTGCCCGGGACCCAGTGAGACCGGACCGGGTGTCACTGTGTGTGAAACACTGCCCGGACCCAGTGAGACCGGACCGGGTGTCACTGTGTGTGAAACACTGTCCGGACCCAGTGAGACCGGACCGGGTGTCACTGTGTGTGAAACACTGCCCGGACCCAGTGAGACCGGACCGGGGTGTCACTGTGTGTGAAACACTGTCCGGACCAGTGAGACCGGACCGGGTGTCACTGTGTGTGAAACACTGCCGACCCAGTGAGACCGGACCGGGTGTCCATGTGTGTGAAACACTGCCCGGAACCCAGTGAGACCGGACCGGGTGTCACTGTGTGTGAAACACTGTCCGGACCCAGTGAGACCGGGACCGGGTGTCACTGTGTGTGAAACACTGCCCGGACCCAGTGAGACCGGACCGGGTGTCACTGTGTGTGAAACACTGCCCGGACCCAGTGAGACCGGACCGGGTGTCACTGTGTGTGAAACACTGCCCGGACCCAGTGAGACCGGACCGGGTGTCACTGTGTGTGAAACACTGCCCGGACCAGTGAGACCGGACCGGGTGTCACTGTGTGTGAAACACTGCCCGGGCCCAGTGAGACCAGGACCGGGTGTCACTGTGTGTGAAACACTGTCCGGACCCAGTGAGACCGGACCGGGTGTCACTGTGTGTGAAACACTGTCCGGGCCCCAGTGAGACCGGACCGGGTGTCACTGTGTGTGAAACACTGCCCGGACCCAGTGAGACCGGACCGGGTGTCACTGTGTGTGAAACACTGTCCGGACCCAGTGAGACTGGACCGGGTGTCACTGTGTGTGAAACACTGCCCGGACCCAGTGAGACCGGACCGGGGTGTCACTGTGTGTGAAACACTGCCCGGACCCAGTGAGACCGGACCGGGTGTCACTGTGTGTGAAACACTGCCCGGACCCAGTGAGACCGGACCGGGTGTCACTGTGTGTGAAACACTGCCCGGACCCAGTGAGACCGGACCGGGTGTCACTGTGTGTGAAACACTGTCCGGACCCAGTGAGACCGGACCGGGTGTCACTGTGTGTGAAACACTGTCCGGGCCCAGTGAGACCGGACGGGTGTCACTGTGTGTGAAACACTGCCCGGACCCAGTGAGACCGGACCGGGTGTCACTGTGTGTGAAACACTGCCGGGCCCAGTGAGACCGGACCGGGTGTCACTGTGTGTGAAACACTGCCCGGGCCCAGTGAGACCGGACCGGGTGTCACTGTGTGTGAAACACTGCCCGGGCCCAGTGAGACCGGACCGGGTGTCACTGTGTGTGAAACACTGCCCGGGCCCCAGTGAGACCGGACCGGGTGTCACTGTGTGTGAAACACTGCCGGACCCAGTGAGACCGGACCGGGTGTCACTGTGTGTGAAACACTGTCCGGACCCAGTGAGACCGGACCGGGTGTCACTGTGTGTGAAACACTGTCCGGACCCAGTGAGACCGGACCGGGTGTCACTGTGTGTGAAACACTGTCCGGGCCCAGTGAGACCGGACCGGGTGTCACTGTGTGTGAAACACTGCCCGGACCCAGTGAGACCGGACCGGGTGTCACTGTGTGTGAAACACTGCCCGGGCCAGTGAGACCGGACCGGGTGTCACTGTGTGTGAAACACTGCCCGGACCCAGTGAGACCGGACCGGGTGTCACTGTGTGTGAAACACTGCCCGGAGCCCAGTGAGACCGGACCGGGTGTCACTGTGTGTGAAACACTGTCCGGACCCAGTGAGACCGGACCGGGTGTCACTGTGTGTGAAACACTGTCCGGACCCAGTGAGACCGGACCGGGTGTCACTGTGTGTGAAACACTGCCCGGACCCAGTGAGACCGGACCGGGTGTCACTGTGTGTGAAACACTGTCCGGACCCAGTGAGACCGGACCGGGTGTCACTGTGTGTGAAACACTGCCCCGGGGACCCAGTGAGACCGGACCGGGTGTCACTGTGTGTGAAACACTGCCCGGACCCAGTGAGACCGGACCGGGATGTCACTGTGTGTGAAACACTGCCGGACCCAGTGAGACCGGACCGGGTGTCACTGTGTGTGAAACACTGCCCGGACCCAGTGAGACCGGACCGGGGTGTCACTGTGTGTGAAACACTGCCGACCCAGTGAGACCGGACCGGGTGTCACTGTGTGTGAAACACTGTCCGGACCCAGTGAGACCGGACCGGGTGTCACTGTGTGTGAAACACTGTCCGGACCCAGTGAGACCGGACCGGGTGTCACTGTGTGTGAAACACTGTCCGGACCCAGTGAGACCGGACCGGGTGTCACTGTGTGTGAAACACTGTCCGGACCCAGTGAGACCGACCGGGTGTCACTGTGTGTGAAACACTGTCCGGGCCCAGTGAGACCGGACCGGGTGTCACTGTGTGTGAAACACTGCCCGGACCCAGTGAGACCGGACCGGGTGTCACTGTGTGTGAAACACTGCCCGGGCCCAGTGAGACCGGACCGGGTGTCACTGTGTGTGAAACACTGCCCGGACCCAGTGAGACCGGACCGGGTGTCACTGTGTGTGAAACACTGTCCGGACCCAGTGAGACCGGACCGGGTGTCACTGTGTGTGAAACACTGCCCGGACCCAGTGAGACCGGACCGGGTGTCACTGTGTGTGAAACACTGTCCGGACCCAGTGAGACCGGACCGGGTGTCACTGTGTGTGAAACACTGCCCGGACCCAGTGAGACCGGACCGGGTGTCACTGTGTGTGAAACACTGCCCGGACCCAGTGAGACCGGACCGGGTGTCACTGTGTGTGAAACACTGTCCGGACCCAGTGAGACCGGACCGGGTGTCACTGTGTGTGAAACACTGCCCGGACCCAGTGAGACCGGACCGGGTGTCACTGTGTGTGAAACACTGCCCGGACCCAGTGAGACCGGACCGGGTTGTCACTGTGTGTGAAACACTGCCCGGGACCCAGTGAGACCGGACCGGGTGTCACTGTGTGTGAAACACTGCCCGGACCCAGTGAGACCGGACCGGGTGTCACTGTGTGTGAAACACTGTCCGGGACCCAGTGAGACCGGACCGGGTTTCACGTCTGTGTGTGAAACACTGTCCGGACCCAGTGAGACCGGACCGGGTGTCACTGTGTGTGAAACACTGTCCGGACCCAGTGAGACCGGACCGGGTGTCACTGTGTGTGAAACACTGCCCGGACCCAGTGAGACCGGACCGGGTGTCACTGTGTGTGAAACACTGTCCGGACCCAGTGAGACCGGACCGGGTGTCACTGTGTGTGAAACACTGCCCGGACCCCAGTGAGACCGGGACCGGGTGTCACTGTGTGTGAAACACTGCCCGGGCCCAGTGAGACCGGACCGGGTGTCACTGTGTGTGAAACACTGTCCGGGACCCAGTGAGACCGGACCGGGTGTCACTGTGTGTGAAACACTGTCCGGACCCAGTGAGGACCGGACCCGGGTGTCACTGTGTGTGAAACACTGCCCGGACCCAGTGAGACCGGACCGGGTGTCACTGTGTGTGAAACAGTGCCCGGACCCAGTGAGACCGGACCGGGTGTCACTGTGTGTGAAACACTGTCCGGGGCCCAGTGAGACCGGGACCGGGTGTCACTGTGTGTGAAACACTGCCCGGACCCAGTGAGACCGGACCGGGTGTCACTGTGTGTGAAACACTGTCCGACCCAGTGAGACCGGACA